>NC_038043.1:33603110-33766938 GCF_002211085.1 Panicum hallii
CAGCTTCGAATTGTTGGATCTGTAGCTTTAAGTTATAATGCACTTTCACCAACTTGTGCAGCTTGTCAAAGCCTAATTTATTTCTTAATTTTGTGTGAACAAGAGCAAAGGTGCTCCAATTTCTTTCACATCCACTAGATGATACGCATTGTGAGACAATGCGTCTTGCAATCTTTTGCAATGCAGGGCATTGCCCTCCATATGAACCCCACCACTCAACTGCAATTAATTAAAAAATAATAATATGCAACAACAGCTCATAAAGTAAGTTTCTATACATTGTAACTTGCTGCACTAGTAACTTGCAATAAATGATCCAGCAAAGAGCACATTGGATTATTTCACTAAGATTCTCTGCACTAGTAACTTGCCAAAATGATCCAAGAACAGTAGCACAAGATTTTCTGGTTTCAACTAAGGACACAAGGAGTAACTAGGCATAGATACGCTTGTTTCAACTAGTAACTAGGCATAGAAGTGTACCTGGACTGCTTTTGCCATGAAGTGCTGACCAACGAGCTTCTGGATCTCCAAATAGACCCTTCTTTTCAATGAAACAAGAATATTGGTCAATTGCAGCAGCAGCCTCTGAAGTTGAAGTAGCCAGTTTCTTTATTGCCAAAGTTACAGCCAATTGACAACATGATTTTTTTCATGGTTTGATCTGTATAGCTCTCCAGGTTCAAGTGCAGCAGCTACAAAGGAAAAAAAATAAGACAACAATATTAGAGACATGAAAAAATACACATGAATTGAACAAACTATCTGTCCAGTTGTTACCTGCAAGCACAAGTGTCTCATTAAGAAGATATCGTGTTCTCTTACTGATTACTTCGGTTGTTTTGTTAAGGAGATCTCTTTTTTCCTGTTCACCTTTTCTCAACTTAGCACATATATCATTATATGCCTGTATCATCTTTGGAAGTAAGCCGGATAGAGTAGCATTCTTTTGCCGGTCAGCAAAGTGAAGAACAAAGAAGATGGGTCCAACAGCATTAAGCACCGATTCCATCTTATCCCACCAAACCCTATTTGTCAGGCAATCATATGCAAAGCCATGGTCTTGCTCATTTCTCCATTCATTGTTTTTCCACTCAGCAGAGACCATTCATGACTTCAACTTGTCCTGCCTATCCCAAAAACTCTGCAAGCACAAAAACACTGTGCCAAACCTAGTGGCATTCCACCGAATCAGCTCTCCACCAATCTTCTCCCTCATCATAGCATGAAGTCTATTATGGTTGTAGAAGAACCTACATATGCGCTTTGCGCTATCCACTACATATGCAACATCGTCAAATCTTCCTATATCCTTCAACATCAAATTAATAGTATGAGCAGCACATGGCTGCCAAGTAATGTGTGGATGTTCAGTAGTGAGCTGCTTGCATGCTTTTTTATAATTTGAACCATTATCCGTCACAATCTGAACGACAAACTTAGCCCCAACTTCATCAACCACTACATCTCTAATCTTCTCATAAATAAATTCTACATTTTGAACTTCTCCGGTTGCATTCACAGATTTATGAAAGAACATGCGACCATTGCAAAAAATCATGAAATTGATAATACACATCATTGTAGGGCCTGTCCATGAATCGCACATAATTGTAACCCATATGAGCTTCCAAGTCATTATAGTTCATATCTAACAATGGTCCATCTATATCTCTTCCTTTTGGGATAGGTAGTTCCCCAAGCTGTTGAGTCAATTTAACTGCAGCCCGAAAGTAGGGGCAGTCAGCTTTCCTACCAGGTAAGTCATTGGCATGAAACCACTTCGCCCAAGCCTTCCAAAGCTTAAGCTTGGAATCCCCATCAAGCATAATATCCACTTGTGGTTGTGATGGTGACCTACTACGTACCAAATCTATATCAAACGGACTGTTGTGGCCTGGGTAGAAAGAATGCAATGAACTTTGTTTACTCAAGCTACCACAGCTACTGCCACTGCCACTGCCAACTGTCTTGCCGACATTTCCAGCTTCACTACTAGTTCCACTTGCTCTCCCAAAAGAAGACTTGGTATTTGCCCCGCCAAGATTGGATATCCTAGAACTACTAGCAGCCCGAATGACAATACCACCACCTCTTGCTCTACCATCATGAGTCAAGTTAAAATCCCTTAGCGACTCACTCACTGCTAACTCATATTGTGCCTCTTCATCAAGGCTAGCAATAGCTGTTCTATAATCATGCTCTATGAGAGCCTTCTCAATATAGAGACGACTTTCCCTTGTGTCCCTCTTCTTTTGTTTGCTTTTTGCTAATTCATCCAACAGTATGTCGCTAACTTCGCGTGGCACCTTAGAACATGGCTGCACATTACCTTGTAATCCACAAAGTGCTCCCTTAGACGGGTAACACCTCCGCTTTGCTGGCCTGTAGGACAGTAGCCACACTTCCATCCAAATTTACCAACTTTTGTCCCATGGCTCCATGTGTCTCTAATTTTTCCTTTCAATTCTATCCGTTTCCCTGAAAAAGAATGAGATCTATTGTTACAAAAAAAAACACACTGATGGAGGGAACTTGGAAAAAATGACATGTATTTTGTGTCAAACAAACCTGCTCTATCAACTACATATGTCTTGGACGACCCACCAGCTGCACTGCATACCTCGTCACTATTTGGTATGGCCTTCTCTTTGCCCTTGCCACTGCCACGGCAATCCATTCTCTGCAGTATGTCCTTAGCATTAATTTCAATTAATATAAAAGAAAATAAAATCTGTGTATAACCTGTTCGTTAAAGAACAATCAGACAATATATTTTTACTAGTATGTGATCCAGCAAGTCAAAACCAATAAAATAAATCATCACTCAAGCAGCTAAAATGAAAAAGGAACTTTCATTACTCAACAATTCAACATTAATCTACTACATTCATGCACTCCAAAATTTCAATCACTTCTTACAAATTTTACACTACACATCATCACAAATAATGTTGCTTCACGGACAACCAATTAGTATTTAACACACAGATGCAGATCATATGGCTCAAAACACAAATAAAGATGCTAGCTACAAATCAATTACTTTAGTTGAAAGGAGGAACCTTAATCGCTAGACAAAATCAGGAGGCACTCACAGGGAAGCTTTGCTTCAATTCCGGCCGCTTGACGTTCTTCTCCAAGAGCTCCTCTCAGGGCCTTCAACACTGACAGGGAGCCGAGGCCAGGATTAGTAGTTGTTAAGCAGGAACACATACACATCATACTAGAAATTCAAATCAATGTGACCCCATGGCACTCAAATCAGCAAACTGTAAAAGCTTGAGCATGCATCCTGAATATAGATGAAGAAATAAAGACATCATATATATCTGAGATAGAGCAGTGAGATAGAGCAGAGAAGGTTATCTTTCTCTACGTCCTGCAAATTAAATTCACTAGCACTGGAAGCACTTGTAGGAGGAGGCGTAGCCCTCGGTGGCCTGGAGGCCGAACCGCCGGAGGGGCGGAGCCGAACACCTCGGCCATCCACTCCTCCCGCACCATCGACTGCACCCACCGTGGGAGGTCCACGGCGCCGTCGCCGCCCTCCAGGGACGCGTGGTGCGCGGGGGACTTGCACATCAGGAGCTCCAGGAACACGTCGGACCTGAACGTCGGGCGGCGCGCGTCCACGAGCTCTGGCGCGCAGTAGGCGGTACCCGCCGCCGCTCCCGCCAGGGCGCGCGGGGGCCGGGGGGAAGATCTGGTGGAGGCAGTAGTCGGAGAGCACGGCCGCGTCGGGGTCCGGGCGTAGCAGGAGGTTGGAGGACTTGACGTTGCCGTGCGCGAGGCTGTGCGCGGTGTGCAGGTGCGCGGCGGAGGGTGGGGATTTGGAGGAAGAAGGAGAACAAGCGCCGCCGACGCTGCGAGCCTGTGCCTGGAGGCCGGAGGGTGAGGGATTTTAGGGTTTCGATGGGCTGGAAAGGTAAATGGGCCGGCGTGGGTAAATTTTGGACCACGGTGGCGCGCGCGGGAAAGGCCGAAATTTTTGACCGGTATGGGAAAAAATCGGACCCCACTGATAAACGAGAAATATCGGAAAAATCTGGAAAAATCGGCCAATAAAAAAACTCTGGTGTTACACTGCCGGAGAAAGGCACATCAGTGCCGGTCACAGGGAGCTTCAGTGCCGGTCCCTGTGACCGGCACTAAATGGCCGGCACTAACGTGACAGTCGTTAGTGCCGGCTATATTGACCGGTACTAAATGGCGCGTGTTAGTGCCGGTCCGTTATTCCAGCCGGCACTAACGTGTGCAAATATCAACCCCCTAGAAACCATTGTTCAGCATGCTGCATTGCTGCTAGCTTCCTAGTCATTGCAAGTCTCAGCACTTAGCAACTTTTCAAACAAAAATTACATGAGAATGGCAGGAGACAGTATAATTTTATCAAAACTTAGCAGACCAGACATGGAAATAAGTACAGAAGCATCAAAACATTGTTGATGTGCAATTAACCAGATGCTTTTGCAAGTTGATGTGCTCACCTCGAATCCGTTTTTGCGATCGGAGGGCGAGGAGGAGGTCCGGAGGGAGGGGTCGACGGTGGGGGCCGGAGCTTCGGGCGGCGGCAGCAATGGGGCGCGAGGACGCGGAGCAGTGGCGCGAGGACCTCGAGGCGGCAGGGGCAGCCGGGCGGCCGGGCTGCGCGGAACGGGCCGCGCGCGAGGACGACGAGGTGTGCCGCGGCCGGAGCTTCGGGCGGCGGCAGCAATGGGGCGCGAGGACGCGGAGCAGTGGCGCGAGGACCCCGAGGCGGCAGGGGCAGCCGGGCGGCCGGGCTGCGCGGAAGGGGCCGCGCGCGAGGACGACGACGTGCGCGGCGGCCGGAGCTTCGGGCGGTGGTAGCAATGGCGCGAGGACGTCGGGGCGGCAGGTAAGTTGGGGCGACATCGTCGATCTGAATGGGCGAAGGGGCTAATTTGTTGGGGGGATGGCGCGGTTAGTGCCGGCTAGTGTTACCAGCCGGCACTAACGCGCCCACGTGACGTCAGATGGACAAGTTAGTGCCGGCTAGTGTTACCAGCCGGCACTAACTTGCTCAAGTTAGTGCCGGCTAGTGTTACCAGCCGGCACTAACTTGTCCATCTCACGTCAGATGGACAAGTTAGTGCCGGCTAGTGTTACGAGCCGGCACTAACGTGTACCATCCGCGCGGGAATTGGCACGTTAGTGCCGGCTGGTATTTCTAGCCGGCACTAACGTGCCCGCCTTGTACTATTGAGGTGTACTATTGAGGCACGTTAGTGCCGGCTCGTTCTTGACCGGTACTAACGTGCTGGTACCGATAGACCGTTTTCTAGTAGTGTTAGATGAATGGTTTTCACTAGTTTAGGGGTAAGAAATCCGGTTTTGTAGGTTAGGGGATGATGTAACACACCATCCATACGTTGGGAGGTTACGTAGATTTTTTTTTTCCATCTCAATCGACCGTCGACAGAGCAGCGTAAGCCTACGAGCCGACGAGGTCCACGCCTGGACCAACCACGTGCAACGTGCCTGTTGGCCCTGCGTGCGTGATGGCTCAATCCTAGTGCCCAGGCCGCCGGCGTCGCCGCGTTAGCACCTGCTGCCTGCTGGCGTGAGGCGGTGCAACTGTGTTGGAGAGTACTAGCCAGTAGTGCTGGACTACACTTTGGCTCTTGGCATCCATCCAGCTAGGATCAGTGTTTGCCTCCCCTAAAACTGCTGTTTAGGCAACGAACAAAACAGCCGTACAAAGTAGTTGAGTACAAAGCTATCAGCTGAAAAGTTCTTCACTAGTGCACTCAGCAAGCCTCAGATTGGAGCTTATCGTGAAGTTTCAGATCAAAGTATCAAATTAAAATTCAGATGAGGGCATCAGATTGGACCTCAAGAGCAAAGAAATTTATTAGATCAGAGCTTAGTGGCTGTGGAGGATCAAGGCTACCACAAAGGAGTGGCCCTAGGCGTGCGGTTTCACCAGCTCCGCCACTGGTCGTGCCTAGCCTGGTAACATCGGGTCATGCTTTTACTGGGCCCATGCCGAGTTGTGCCGAGGGGTCCGATTGGCCATCTGTGCGCGTATCATAGGGGAGTAGACCAAAATCGGAGTTGTGACATCACTGTTAGGGTCTTTTAGGAGTAGAGATTTATCCCATCTCCACGTGGTGCATGTTGGCTCAATGCACAAAGGTACATGTCTTCCTAACATATCTCGTGGAAGATAGTTTTCTTACACATCATAAAGGCCTTTCTTACACATCATATAGAGCACAATAGCCCACTTGTGACTTGACCAGGTTTTTGCATCCTACCAATAACAGACCACAACACTTAATATATGGGATAAACTATTTCATCATTTTTATGTGAAAAAAATATTTTAAAAATATATTTAAAATGTTAATGTTATGAGACATATTTATAGTGCATCTATAGATGTACTTTGCCGCAAATGACGAAACTGATAAATTTCAAGTATGGTGCACATGCACATAAAATTTTTCATTTTGGAATGAATTTTCTAGATTCTGTTGATATCCCAATACGACAAAAGTACATGATAAATTTTTTAATACTGTTAACTATGTTTTTAGAGGATTTGTACGTTTACACCGAAAGATTTCCACCAAACATTTTCCTGGTACGAATTTCGGAATGTGGACGCATGGTCGGCCCAACAACCATCGAGGCTAAACGGCCCGGCCCTATATTTGCGTGGTTCCAAACTTCCAATAGACTCTCGGCCCGCCCGGGACCCAAAACCCAATAAACCAGGGCCCGGTTCCGCGCAGCGCACGCGGAAGCCGAAGGAATCGGTATCCACCGACCGTCATATTTTTATTCTCGATCGATCCCCATCCATCGCCGTGGAGCACGAAACTTTCCTCTGCACCGTACCAGGTAAATTCCCCCGCCCCACGGTCGATCCGATCCCCGCGATTCGAGCCCTCGCGCATCGATCTGGGATTCGTAGCTCTGTTTTTGGGACATTAGGGGTTCATATTTTTGGAAGAGGGCAAGTTGGTTTGATGCGTGAAACCGACTCTAGGGTTCTGGATCCATTTCGATCGGTAGAGAGCGTTGGTGGATTTTTTTTTCTTTTGTGCAGTGGTTGTTGATTAATTGGAGTTTCAAAGAATTGTAGCTATTTGACGCGGCAAGGGCTGCAGAGGGGTGCATCTGCCAAGCCATGGATAAGGGGCTCTTCGCCAACGACGGCTCCTTCATGGAGAGGTTCAAGCAGATGCAGCAGGTGCAGGAGAAGGCCGCTGCCGCCGGGGCCGCAGCCTCATCGGCGGCGCCCAAGCCTGCGAACCCCAAGCAGGGGTTTGCTGTGGCGGCGAACAAGAGTCCGTTTGAGCTGAAGAAGGCCGGGCCGGTCACCACGGGCGGCAAGCTGGCCTTCAGCCTCAAGAAGGCCAAGGTCGCAATCGCGCCTGTTTTCACGCCCGAAGATGAAGATGAGGATGCGGCAGATGTTGACAGGGAGGAGCCCGCCAAGCGCCAGAAATCTGTGAAAGCTGATACTCCTGCGGTGGTTGCCCCGACCGGGGCTGTTGGTAATCATTTATTCATTTGTTGCTGCTATAGTATTAACTTTTTAGTGTTACAGAGCTACCTTTCTTGGATTTATTGGCATTCTGTTGTTTCTACTTGCCATCTGATGATTGAATACAATTATCCATGTCATAAGACGTTTAGTTCAATGTTGTGCTCTTGAACATCAACGATACATTAACATTTTCTTTACAAGCAATGAGGCTGTTTAACCTTTGAATTTAGTTGTGTCATTGTGTGGTTTGTGTGATTTTAGATTATCTCAATGAATTTCATGCACATCATTTTACTTGTATGTGACGTATCTAAGGTTTCGATGAGAACAAAAAAAAAAGGTATAAGGTTTTTACCTTGGGATAAAAGTACGATTACAGACGATGTTATTATCCGTTCTTTTATGCAAAATCCTCAGCATATGGTTTTCCATGCCTTTGAGGATGTTGTCCCGGCATCTAGCTGCAAACAGAATTGCATGCATACTAATAGTGGAGTTAACCAACTATATAGTTTGTATGTCATTTATTACGCTGTGTTAAAACTAGAAACTAGTTGTATTGCATATTGTTTCTAGTGGAATCAATCAGCAAAGGCCCTGCTTGGATATCAAATATTTTTCATAGTTTCATATGATTCTAAGATATACCTAGCATACAAAACTCTTAAGTGTTTGGTTACATGTTTTACAAACTGTAGTATTGCATCCATGGTATTTTTGGAGTTTTTAGAAAACCAACTATCACCACTTCTTTTCTCAAAATGAAGGATGCCTCATGTTCTGCTCTCTCTTGGCATTAGTGTTAGCATTTGCCCACCTTATTAGTTATTACATGATGTATTGTTAGTAAATTTCCCTAATATGATGCACTATACAATGCTGTGCTGTTTTGGGTACATTCATTTTGGGTTGTTAAAAATTTAGCCTATTCTGATCTACCACATATATGTAAAGTTTTTTGTTATATCAAAGCCAACTACAACCAAATATTATGTATGCATGAAAGCTTTATTTAATTTTCCTGTGGTGACTAGATTATATAATATATATCTGTTCATGAAGGAAAACACCCCTCTGCAAACCATCAAACTTATCATGGTTTTCCTAAATACTGTAAAAGGTTCTTGTTTCCACAAAACATAGTTTATTCCCCCTATTTAAGAAGTACAATTTTCAGAAACTCTGATTTTGAAATGCTCTAACATCCAAAAATGCCCCAGCAGTGTTGAAATGATACACTTAAACAATGAAAATGAGTCTTGATAGCATTAGATTGCAATGTATATCCATGGTGAAATTCACTTATTAATATTTCTGTAATAATCCTTTACAAAGTAACCGTGAAAATTGCTTGCCATTGCACCAAGGTGATGTGAGGTGTGGACTCTCCTATTGTACTTGATGCATGCATTGTTAGGCTTATAAAAGAAACATCTTTCTCTCAGTATCTGCATTCATATCAGTTGCTACTGGAAGCAGAAAGTTGTGAAGGTTCCGGTTTTCTTCTTATGTATGCAGCTTATAGATTAAGTGTGTCAGCATTGCTGGGAAGGATGTTGATTGAAAGAGTTGGAGTGTGGCACTCTGCTGCAGCAATTTGCATTGCCTTGTCATGCGCTTGATATTAATCAGTTCTTTAAGTGACATGCAGCCCCACCACCACCAAATGATATGACAGTGAGGCAAGTTGCTGACAAATTAGCAAGCTTTGTTGCCAAAAATGGGAGACAATTTGAGAATATTACACGGCAGAGGAATCCTGGAGATACACCATTCAAGTATGGCTGCGCTGCTTATTTCTGATCAACAGCATCTGTTTTGTGTGGTGGTTTTTCTTAATTGGAGATGATCATTAGATTACCATGTCTTCCACTTTTCCTTTCATATTCTGAAATCTGATTTTTAACAATTGATTTAAATCTTGGGTTTTCTTCAGGTTTCTATTTGACAAGCACTGTCCAGACTACAAATATTATGAGTTTCGCCTTGCTGAAGAGGAAAAGATTCTTGCCCAGTCAAAGGAGGCTGAAGCATCAAGAAATGGTTGGTGGCTTAAATTTTCTGTATGTTTTTCTCTATTTTAAACTTATGTGCAAATCTTGATGCTGTATACTCTTACTCTTGCAGCAAACATTGCAAGCTCCAAAGCACCAGTTGGTCTGCACAGAAGCTCATTTGAACAAAAGCCTAGCTATCAAACACCTGCATCAGCTTTATATGGGGCATACGAGGGTAGTTCTTCCCAAGGAAGCTCATCTAGTTATGGTAATATATACATAGTTTCATTATCCTTCTCTAATATTATTTGGCAACTTTCTCTATGTTTATTGACTGTGTTCCCCTGGTTGCTAATAGTTTTGTTGAGTTTGAAACTGATCCAAGTCTCTTCAACTGCATGTTATCTCTATGATTTCTAGTTTGCTTGAGAAGTAAATACCATTACAAACTTGAACTTTTTTTATTATTATTTGTGCTCAATGCTAGATCATTTGTAGCAGGTGATACGTCTGTGCCCTCGGATCCTGTAGCATTGATGGAATTCTACATGAAGAAGGCTGCACAGGAAGAACGGAAGAGACCACCAAGGCAGTCAAAAGATGAAATGCCGCCACCTCCTTCCCTTCAAGGTACATTTGCTATAGTGGGAGAATGTAGAGACTTCAATATTTATTCCAGGCATCTAATTCTTCTTTTGCAGGTCCTCCTAAGAAGGGACACCACATGGGTGATTTTATACCTCCAGAAGAACTTGAAAAGTTCATGGCACGTTGTAATGATGCTGAAGCACAAAAGGCTACCAAAGAAGCTGCTGAGAAGGCTAAGATTCAAGCAGACAATATTGGGCACAAACTTCTATCTAAGATGGGCTGGCGGGAAGGTTAGTCGTTGAATTCTAAATGGCATCATTTTCAATAACAGATTATCTGGTAAAACCTTGTCAGTTTTTGTTCTTAAAAAAATCTTGCTTGGTCAGATACTCAGATTCAATTTTCTTTAAAACAGAACCTTTTTAAGCAGTAAAGAATAAAGTCAAGAAATCCTGGATGTTTGGGAGGCTGGTTGATGTTTAAATTTAAGACAACAGTAGTACAACACCCATCGGATTTGCATCGCCTTTATTCCTTTTTTATCTGTTTCCTATCTGCTTGCTCTGCCTGTCTCCTATCTATTGATGCTTTTGTGATGTTCATCCAGCAAACTTTTAATTTCATTAAAAAAGTCAGAAAAGTCCTCAACCCCAAACACAAGAAAGAAACTATTTTATGGGAGGTCAGGATTGTGTTGCATGCATCAATTGTCAACATTCCTGCCCCGGTGGAACTTTTATGTCAGTCGTATAGGCAGGCAATTAGTGGTGATGTACATCATCCTGCTTCTAGGTGTTAATTATAGTTTATTCTGCAGGTGAGGGTCTTGGTAGTGAGAGAAGAGGCCGTGCAGATCCCATTATGGCTGGAGATGTGAAGAAGGATCATCTTGGTGTTGGCGCTGTCCAGCCTGGTGAGGTCACATCTGAAGATGACATCTACGAGCAATACAAGAAGCGAATGATGCTTGGCTACCGTTATAGGCCAAACCCACTGGTATACTGGCTGCTGTTACCTGCTTTTGTGAGCTTTCAGTTATTTTCTCTTTTCCTAAAGCTTTTGCCATTTTGCAGAACAATCCAAGGAAAGCATACTACTGATGCAAGCGAGTTCATCTGGGGGGGAGATGTAAGGCACCAATTTTTGCTGCATTTTTGCTCACAGAACTAACAGTTGGTTAGAGGATATCACTAATGGCATTGAAAGTTTTTGTTCATCAGCAGAAAAGCCAAGAAGTTCACTTCCTCAGGATATAACTTGTATTGCCACAGATCTAAGGCTTCTGGGGTTTCTGCTGCAGCTTTTTTCTTTGTTTAGTGTTGCATGTATTTTCAAATACACCTGTGTTGAATTGTAGATAGGTTTCAAACTGTGATGTATCGCTTTCTTTATGGATGACTATTTTCCTGATTATTCAACTTTGATTGTTATTATTTTGGAGATATTTGGTAAGAATAAGCCAGAAAATTAATGCAAGGGTTCTATCTTGTCAGAATATGAAGATTGTTCCAATTTTATTTCATTTTAGCAACACTAGTGGGTCCAAACATGTGTGATATGTAGAAGTTTTTAAATGTTGAAACTGATTGATGGTTTGCCTTCAGATAGTATAGATAGGGATGCAAATTATATATATTTTGGGTGGTTGGGTCGACCTAAAATGTTGATAAAATGAACTAGAATGGTATTTTGTGTAAATAATTTGAGAGGAGAAATATACTAGAGTAGCATGCAGCGTAATTAATTAATTAGTTAATCCAAAAAATACTATTGGGTACCCACTTGCATCCGTAAGTAGAGATTTGCTAACCAGCTGAAATATGCATATATGATTGTTATCTGATACTTCATACTTCATAGGCAGAGATTACTGCATTACTTCTGGAGTGATGGTCTCAATGATATTCAATCATACCGGCACTGTCAAACATGCACCTCTTGAACTCTTGTCGTGTTTAGATGTCTTCCTCTGATAATTGGTATATGAATTCATCTATAAATTATTGGCCCAATGGATGCTGCTGTAGAGGTACAAATTATCATGCTCCCTACAAGTTGATAGTTTGATTTGGATGTCAAATACTTGCGTGATTATATATTCCTCACCGGATTACACCGTTCCGTAGCACTATAGTAAAATTTCATAAAAGTAGTATTATAGAAAAATCTCATAAAACTACACCACACTGAAAACTGTAGCAAAACTACACTTTCTGGGGCTATTTCATGGAACTACTTGTTCCCCTCTGTTTATATCACAGGAGTACACTTGCATTGCCGTTTTGTATGGTCAAGCTACACTTGTACAAGATTTTAGGGTCACAGAGCTACACTTTTGTTGCCATTACATGTTTCCAAAAGTGTACTTTTGTGAAATTAAGTGATAATAGAAGTGTAAATTTGTGCCAGAAATTGTTATAATGTGCGCTTTACGACAATGAGACCACAATAAAAGTGTACCTTTGAGAATTGGTTTAGTAAAATTGTGGTTCATTCTAAAAGTGTAATGCTGTGCAGTTTTCATCCTAAGTGTAGTTTTGTGTAGTTTACTTCAAATTATATCAAACAACTACTTTGATGATTTAATTTTTTTTCAAAAATAGACATATTTACACAATCACATCTAATGAGGTGTTGTTTGGTTCAGGCCAAAGAGTGGTAAAAGTACTAGTAACAGAAACCAGCGCTATCGATATCCTCTAAATTCCATCCCCTATTTCCATCCTCCATATCAACTTCATTCTCTATACCAATTTTTACTCCAACAACATCCTCTATCAACATCCTCTATACCCCACAATCTCAATTTTCTATCCTATCTTCCAACTGCTCTTTCCCCAACCCCCAACCGCCGTGCCTCCCGCGCCCCTCCGCCCCGCCCCTCCTCCTCCGCCCCGCCCCCCCTCCTCCTCCGCCGCCCGCCGCCCCCTCCCCCTCCGCCTCCGCGCCTCCCTCCTCCGCCTCCGCCGCCCTTCCGCCTCCCTCCTCCGCCTCCCTCCTCCGCCTCCGCCCGCGCCTCCGCCTCCGCCCGCCCCTCCTCGGCCCCTCCTCCCCCCTCCTCCGCCGCCCGCCCCTCCTCCGCCCGCCCCTCCTCCTCCGCCGCCCCCCTCCTCCTCCGCCCGCCCATCCTCCTCCGCCGCCCGCCGCCCCCTCCCCCTCCGCGCCCCTCCTCCTCCGCCCCCTCCTCCTCCGCGCCCGCCGCCCCCTCCCCTCCGCCCCCTCCTCCTCCGCCCCCCCTCCGCGCCCGGCGCCCCCTCCCCCTCCGCCCTCCGCCTCCGCGCCTCCCTCCTCCGCCCTTCCGCCTCCCTCCTCCGCCTCCCTCCTCCACCTCCGCCCGCGCCTCCGCCTCCGCCCGCCCCTCCTCGGCCCCTCCTCCCCCCCTCCTCCGCCGCCCGCCCCTCCTCCGCCCGCCCCGCCTCCTCCGCCCGCCCCTCCTCCTCCGCCGCCCCCCCTCCTCCGCCCGCCCATCCTCCTCCGCCGCCCGCCGCCCCCTCCCCCTCCGCGCCCCTCTGCACCCGGCGCCCCCTCCTCCTCCGCCCCCCCTCCGCGCCCGGCGCCCCCTCCGCCTCCGCGCGCGCCGCCCCCCTGCCGCTCCGCGCCCCTCCTCCTCCGCGCCTCCCCTGCCGCCCCTCCTCCCCCGCGCCCCTCCCTCCTCCGCCTCCTGCGCCGGCCGCCGCTCCCCTGCCGCGCCGCCCGCCGCTCCCCTGCCGCGCCCGGCGCCCTCCCGCGCCCGCGCCGCCCACCGTCCCGCGCCGCCCCTGCCCCGCGCCTGCCATCCCGCGCCCCTCCGCCCCGGCGCCCTCCGCCCGTCGCCTCTCCCGCGCCCGCGCGGAAGCTGGCGAAGATGCGGGCCCCGCGACCGGGATGGAGGACGCATCCTCTGTGCGGGACGGAGAGGTGGTGCTCCATTTTACCGCACCGCATAGCGGTTACCGCTGGAGCGATGGAGGACGCTACAGTGTTCCCCAAAATAGCGAACAGGTCGTTTTACCGGATGCCGGTGGAGATAGCCTGAGGTGTTTGGTTTGTTGTTTTGTAACGTAATCAGCTCACAGTGTAAAGCGATTTCGATAGCTTTTGTTTTTGTTTGGTTATGGACCTCTGTAATTGGTTACCGTATAATTAGAACCCACCGCTATACAACTCTGATTACACCAGATGGTGAGCAGAATCAAATCTCCCAAATATATTTTGAAATTAACTAAGATATAATAGTTCCCTTATCGTTGTTTATCAGCAGTTTGGCGTAGCCAGGATGAAAACTTACCTATGGCGAATCACCATGGTACAATGCCGAACACAGTTCCCGCCAGCGGCAGGTCTGGCGGCCGCCATAGCTCGCCAGACTGTTGGCTCCGTAACTGTTTATCATCAATAAACAATCATGCTATTCCTTTGTGGAATAAATTAAAAAAATATAAGCAGTCATGTTGGGACAGAATTAGACCGTAATGTCCATCACATAATAGAACCTAAGCAACTTCCCATATTTTAGCATATGCATATGCTGGCATAGCAATTGCGGCTGCAGGCATTAAACTGCATAGTTCAAGCTTGTTATTTTAGAACAATTTTAGAGCCGAGGGTTGAAAATTAGACCCATGTTGATCGAATTTGGATATTTTTTTCGAATATCAGATTCGGATGCAAGAACAGTAGTATCCGTCCGATAATGGATATCCAGTCGGATAATCCAGATAGTGAAGTCGGATATTAGGTTCGGATTGTTGTATTATATTAAATATATATTAACAAAAATCTAGTTTAATCTCTAAAAAATTAGAACTAATCCATTCAAAAAATTATAAAACTTGCACCAAAATTTTTCTAAAAATATAATCTATCTATTAACGCTCTATTTAGAGTTGGATCTTATTTGTTCCTAGTCTTTTAGTTCGAGAACTAAATTCTAACTCTAGCATTAGTTTGATAGTTAAAATAGACTTGTTCCATGAGAATAAAATTTGAAAAGATTTCAGACTAGTAAGGGCAGCTCTAGTGTGCGTGAAAAGCGAATCATGGGCTGTTCCAATCGAACCGTTAACATTGTAGCAGTCGAATCGTGGTTGTTTCAGTAAAAATTAAAGTTTACAGACGCGCCGAACTCTCAGTTGGCTATCTGCATCCCACTTGCACCCAGCCGAATAAATTCATATATTCCTGCACACCCTGAGCGCAGTTTGCTACTGCGAGAGGAGAAAGAATGCATGGGGAGAGAGAATATTTTAATATGCTTCTCGGTCCATGCTTCGATGCTAACGCTGGAGGTAGCGAACCAAAGTTAACTTTGTTCGGTACAGGTGGATTTAAGAAGTCGAAATCAGCAATGGAGATGCCGTAAGTGAAGTGAGTGCAAGTTTTTTCTAAAGTATTTTTCTATCTAATCTAAATTCAATATTTTCAATTAAACATCTATTAAGATGGTTGATTTTATTCGGTATATATATCTTAGGCTTTTCGTTCAAGTATCGTATAATTTTATTTCACCACAAACTAGTTAGAATTTATGCTCATCGAGTGGATAAATAATTACAACAACTGATATATATATATATATATATATATGATAAGTTTTATCTACACTCGCTTATAGCTACTCTCACCATCGGTACCACCGTGTGTATATCCATATACTCATTTATCACTTTGAGTACGTTCATATACTAATTCTAAGATACTTCAAAAGGTTGCGTAGGAAAAATTTTGAAAGCATCTCTATTTTTTTAAATATATCATAATTATACCTTAGTACTAGTATATAAAAATAAGTATATTACATACTTCATATATGGTCATATACCCAATATATATACCATCACAGATGGTCCAGTATAATCACATACACCTCGTATATACCCTTTATGGGGTCAGATACGTTCTACAACAGGTGATACATACGTGGAAGTAGTTACAAACGAGCGTAGAAAGAATTTTTTATATATACAAAGAGAGAGTGTTATTGCTTTTACTCCAAATCCGAGAAAATATTCGTGATCGACATTATCTGTATCCGTATCGTTTTGTATTTGATATATATATTCATATCACAATTTGTATTTGTATCTGCATCTGATAGGTATCCGTGTCCGAATCCAACGGAAAATGTGAAAATAAATATGATATGAGTGGTATCTCTACACGTCAGCTGACGGCTGAAACATGACATCCAAATGGAGCCTTAGAGCATTTCTCGAGGGGAGAGAGGAGAGGAGGGGCGTTGACGGCCGAACATGGTCGAGGTCCTACCTACGTAGTGCCATTCCATTTCTTCACATCTTCTCTTCGACTACCTCGTGCCCTCCCTCTGACCGCTGTTGATCCCTTCAACACCTGCCCTATTTTAACATTAATCAATCGAACCGTTTGACAGCTTCTACTCCCGATAACAATCAGACTCCGCCTGCTCCTCCTTTTCTCCAACCTTGTGATCCTAAAGTAGAAATCAAGAAACCCCCGCTCTTGACGCCAAGATCCTAGCTGGATTGATCATTGATCGAGGGAGGTCGGGCATCGTACTTGGATAGGAGAAAAGAATCCTAGAGAGTGACAAGGCCAGAAGAATCGCGTCCATCTGTGAGGTTGGGGCGAAAGGGGAGAGGGCGGGGCGAGGAGATGTCTCGGGGCGGGAGCCACGGGGAGCTGGGGCAGAGGATCGACTACGTCTTCAAGGTGGTGCTCATCGGCGACTCCGCGGTGGGCAAGTCGCAGCTGCTCGCGCGCTTCGCCCGCAACGAGTTCAACCTCGACTCCAAGGCCACCATCGGGGTCGAGTTCCAGACCCGCACCCTCAACATCGACAAGCGCACCGTCAAGGCGCAGATCTGGGACACCGCCGGACAGGAGAGGTTGGTAATCAATCGATCAAATGATGGATCCATCTTTTCCAAGTTAAAATAGATAAGCATAGAGAAAAAAAATTCCATCTTGATCCAATAAGTGATGATGTTGCTCTGCTGTGTGGTAAAGTACCGTATGCAATGAAAAATTTATCTGCTATACCGATGCTATTTGTGATTTAGTTATGGACAAAGATACGCATAACAAAATGCATCCTTTTAGTAAGTAAAGGTTAGGTACAAGTCTACATAATATTCACCTTTTGGGTTCTGTCCCTGGTGATGCAGATGGATAGGTAGTTCATAAACATAATTGGATGGTGTTTGAGTTAGCTGCAATTCAAGATTTCATGTTTTGATGTTGGACCACAACCATTGGCCCCGCACTATCTCAATCAATGCCTTTGTTGTCTGTTTCTTACATATATGACTATACAACAATTTTTTTCTTACATATATAAACTACCAAACAATCGTTGTTTCTTACATATATGTATGTTCCGGAATTACAATGATAATTTGGAGAAACGGTTGGAAAAGAGGTTTTATCATCATCTGAATTTCTTGCTTTGGATATAATGGTATGTTGACGAGATAAATAGGTCACACTCACACTGAATAGAATTTAACAAGTACTGGAAGCAGGCGGTAAAAATTTACAGAAAATATTAGTTTTATGCTTTCAGCAGCTGGAATTAGGGGGCTTGAAAGCAACTAGTATAAGATGGGTAAAAAATACTTTCCTGAATGTACATGTGTTTTTCATACCGCACTGCAGATCTTGTATTCATGTAAAGGTACATTTAAATTTTAGGCCAGTGATTTGCTAGCCTTGCTTAGATAGTTTAGGTGTTTGGAAAAGCCTAGAAGGGACAAACTTCCAATAGTACCAAGCTTGTACCGGCAGGAAAATCATTGTTCTCGGTGAAGAGTCAAATTAGCTCCCCCTTAGCGTCATGTGGAAAGTTAGTTTATTCCTCAAATTCCAGTATAATTGCTCAAGCAGGAAACGCAGCTTGCCATCAAGGCAACTAACCAAATATTGATCCTCGGCAAATATGGAACAAAACATACCTGTAGTTTATAATGATCCAACGCTACCTGATATGCACTAGTATTTCCAACTGAGCTATGTCTAAGCTCAGCAAGGAACTAATCATACCTGTAGTTGATAACCTTGATATTACAGAGCAAATAGGTAAAATTTAATCAGAATAATGCGAACCTAATTGCACACGCAGTTATGTGTTCAATACCTTTGAACTTTTAAATTTTGAATAAAGACATGATTTTGTTGGCTGCTCTCTCTTCATCCTATTTTATTTGGTATTTAGCTTTTCCTACATAAATAAGAAAAAGAGCATGATGACCAAATGTCCCTATAAAAGTTGTGTATGTTTTCATATAGTTGAATTCAGTTGTCTCTTGGATTATCTGTCTTCAATGTTAATGAGCATTGAACAAAGATACTTAGTCAATGCTAAATGGGCTAGTGACACTAGAAAGAGTTAGTTGTATCTGTTCTCAAGATTCTACATATTATCAAAGATAAATGAAAGAGTCACATCTTTCACTCCTAGTAAAGCATGAGATAGAAGGAAGTGGAGCGAGTGTCTCTTAGTTCATCTATGCCATCTCATTATGCAAACATTCATGCTGTTACTATCTAAACTTTTGCTTATTGTGGTAATAGGTATCGAGCTGTAACAAGTGCCTACTACAGAGGTGCAGTTGGAGCTATGTTAGTATATGACATAACCAAGCGCCAGTCCTTTGATCATGTGGCTAGGTGGCTTGACGAACTACGTGGCCATGCAGATAATAACATCGTTATCATGCTTATTGGTAACAAATCCGATCTAGGCACGCTTCGTGCCGTGCCAACGGAGGATGCTAAGGAGTTTGCTGAGCGTGAGAAACTTTTCTTCATGGAGACCTCTGCCCTTGAGGCTGTCAATGTTGAGAGCGCCTTCACAACTATCCTGACAGAGATTTACCGGATTGTCAGCAAGAAAAACCTTGTTGCCAACGAGGAGTCTGATTCTAGTGGAAGTTCAAGTCTACTGAAAGGAACCAAAATTATTGTCCCTGGTCAGGAGCCACCCCCTGCATCCAAGGCGACATGTTGTATGTCCTCCTAGGAATGATGTTGTACCATGTCGTTTCTGGTAGTCGGAGTTTCTGATTACTCCTGCCATATCTGCAAACTGAATGGCTGGGATTCTTGGGAGTAAAGATGAGAAGGTCTACAGGAATATTTAACTCATATACATTGTAATTTTCTCTCGACTGCCTTATTTTTTATCTGATCATGTGATATAGTGCAGTCATTAAGAATCCTTCCCTTCAGGTAATACCTACAGCATTTTCTGTTTGCATACTGTACTTGTCCCCAGCACGAACGTGAAATACATACATTGACTGCACTGTACTTGTTCCTGTAAGAAAATGCTGGTGGCAGAAAATCTGGAACCAGTGTGGCTATCATGTCCAGAAGCAAGCCTGCTTCATGTAGTAGGCCACACCCCAGTAATTCTATTAGTATACAGCAGAACAGAGCATGCCGAGTTGCCTCTGGATGTGGTTTTGCTAATTCTTGGTTGCTTTGAAATCTAAACACGATATGGCGTGTAAGAAAAACCTTTACTCCCTGGTAAAGCATTCCTGTTTATTTTTTACTTCGGCTCATCATTCACGAAATCTGTGCTCAATAATTTTCCTACACGTTGTGGAAGACTTTTTATGCCTAAAGCCATAGTATTACTGCATTATTACTAATCTATTGTACACTCCAGTCAGACAAGCAGTTTAATTCTGGAAGCAATCAGTGAACCATAGGGGACCTAGCACAAGCAGAAATATTTTTTCTCTCGTCAGATGAGCTGCTCTTGTTCATGTTCATATCCTACCATTTGCATGCCCTTTCAATAGATCATTGGTGTTCGAGATATGGTAGAGTTTCTTTGAACAACTAATTATTCAAATTGACATGTGGTGGGAAAGCAGGCTGATCGAGGAGGAAATCTAGAACCGATATGGTCTGGGGGATCAACCAAGAAGAGCCCCTTGTTTCTTCCCTCTTTCAAGTGAATCTTCTAGTTGCACAAAATCCAAAGTTGGCCTCCCTCCAAAGTTCCATATAAGTGGATCTTTCAAGGTAGGCTCAAGCCCTCTCCGAACGATGCAAGAATATCCTTTGCTCCCTGCTGAAAACCTGGAAAGCAATGTGTCAAAAGAATAGCAAGTGCCTCAGTTCAATATTTCTGCCTGACTTGAGCTCCAAGTAGGACGACAATGAGACTTGGTTTTCAAATGAAAACAATAGTAATTCTTATAATATTTAGTGAATATAACAACTTCCATTGGAAACCAATTAAGTTGTTCTAGAATAGAAAGTACTGATATTGTCCCTAGATAGAAGTTGTTGACATGACATGCAAAGGATATTAGTCAATCCATGATACAGTAAAGTAAGCTGAAAAATAACATAGCCAGAAGGCCTCATAGATTCTCTCTTTTTCGCCTTAACATATCTGCACCCATAGGTTTCTTCTACAATACTGAAATTGCTTCTCCTGACATCGTTTTTTTTATATAAAAAAATCACCGAGTTATGCTCCTAAATTGAAGATTCAGTGGTTCCAGCATTCCACGAGGGATCTTGCATCTACCTGCAATTCCCAAGGCAAATCCCAGTGGAAGTTGGCTCATTTCCTTCGAGGAAGTTGGCTAGTCCATACCTGTTGTTGACTTTGCAGTCTTTACCAGTATTGGATTCTGGTCTCTCAATTATATATTGGTGTTTTTCCCCCGAAGAACTAAGAAGCTCTCAGCACTCGCCTGATACAGTGTACTACTACCACACCAAGCTGCTAAACAATTTGAAACAACTAAACATGTATGTTTAACAACTTCTGCAGCTGGCCTGATTGTAAATTCCTTCCACTTGCAGAAGGTGCACACCAAACTAAGGCCACTTTGTGGTACGTTGCCTGCATGTTAAGGATGTAGAATTGGTTGGTCCTGAAAAGATAACTATATATCCATCATTGGAGACCGCAGTTTTCGACATCAGAAAACAAATGCAATTTGTTTTGCTACATCTCTTCCTTAGAAGCATACTGTTTCCATCCTAGTAGCTGTGTACTTTGATGATTGACCTTGATGTTCGAAAGGTGATGTTGACAAATGATAAGTACTAGCAAACTGTACTTGAGACTGAATCTTGGTGCTATAGATCCTACCAATAAAGTGGACATTTTAGTTGCCAGAAGTTGAGTTCTACGCTACCCAACACATTTACCAGGGTTACACTTTGCATCGTACTGCATCTTCTTCAAGAACATATCACTGGTAGGGCTACAATTTGAAATAGTCTAGTAGTGAATCTAATGGTTGGACTGTAAGACTGGAAAGTTTTGATAATAAAAAAAACTAGGCGTGCAGTTGACCCCAAAATATGTGATCTATTTGGCTTGGCAAATATGCTTAGTCGAATACATGATTGGATTTTAGAATAACAAAGTGTTTCTTTCTACAATAATTATCTGGTAATACTTTCTAATTTGACTCTGAAAAAGACATGGGTCAGAAAGCAGATATGTAAATTCTCCGAAGATCATTTTGTCCTTGTAAACCCCGCTCGTGTCTCCATCATCCTTGTGGTAAGTTACTGGTTTCCAGTCAATTTTGGCTGTGAAGGAAACAAATCAATAATTTTGGTAGATCTTATCGGCCGGATAACCGTGACTCCAATACGTTTCTGTCGGAAGCTGGAGCAATGTAGAAACAAGCTAGCTCTCATCTTCAGACTCTCTTTTTTATTACTTTTTTATTTTTATATTGTTTATTTTATTTTTTGTGATGTCTCTCCTTCAGACTTCAGACAAACTAGTTGCATTGGAAGTAATGGCATTCTGCTATTGCAAACTTCTTGGTATATACAAAGGTACAAGATCAGTGGATCACCTCTGAGACAATAAAAACTGGCACTACATGACCCCAGCCTTCTTTGTAAAAAAACAGATATACCAAGCTAGGAATTGCAAGACGAATTGCTTCAGTTCAACTCATTCCTAAGGTATAGGAACATAAAAGAAAACAGTGATTAGTTAGGCTCTACTCCAAGAGGCTGAGTTCATTGGCATGGATTGGAAGATGAAGCGATCGAAGAGCGTTCCTAAGCTCAAGAACTCGCCACCTACAAGCCCGACTAAAGGTAATTAACATATCCCAGCCTAAGTTAGGATGGAAGTAGTCTTTAAGGTCCCTTGTGTGCAATTGCTTTTTATTTAGGATTGAGTGTTTTCTTTTCTCTCTTTTGGTTCATTGCAAATGAAATATTTGTGCTGAAAATTCCGTTTGATGCGGCAAATAAGTGGCAGCAGATTATCTTGCATGTTTAAAGGGGCTTACTATTTCTGGGAAAAAATATTGGTTCTCCGAATCCGAGATTTTATCGAATGTAGCTGCAAATAAATGAAATGTTTTTGGCAGAGTATAGAGGGTCAAAGTAAGCAATCTTGTTCATTTAAGTCTAAGCTAGACGCCAGATTTGGACCATAAGTCACGCTACATGTGTTGATTGGCCGGTCGGTTGACCCTTGCAATTAGTCTTTTGGAGATTCCAAGGTTAGCATGCAATTTACTAGCAGCGCAGGAACTCGGAATTCTTGGAATGTCAAAGTTTGACAGTCTTTGCCGACTCCTCAAGAGCAAGCATGCTGGTCCTCTTTAAGCTGAGCTTTCTGAAACTTGATGTCACTTTCTCCAAGAATTTCGGCTAGATTTGAGGTGTGCATTTCATCCCGATTCCTAATTATGTATTGGATAAAATGCATTGATCACTAAGCTAGTAGGGTTTAAAACAATTACTTCTTCCGATTCAAAATGTATGCTGATTGTCAGACATTTTTCCCTCTCTGACCATCAATACACAATAATTACGCTGATTGACCGTGTAAGACGTACATATGCCCCAAGATTTATCCTGAAAATCATCTCATAACATTGGGCACAAATAATATCGTGGATATTTGCTTGAATTTCGGCTATACTTTAGTGGGTAAGTACAAGAATTACATCCAAATTAAATATGGGACTAGATGCAATGCACCGTTGACTTGCACGCGACGGAAGGCCCACCCAGCAGGTCTTGCAGTTGTGATATATAGACAAAATAATTCGTCTCTAGGCGCAAAAGTCAAGAATCTACAAGGAGATGCGCGTGCACAAACCAATTGAAAGCGGCCGATATTCCATGGAAACTGACAGCACTTGTACCGATCATGTTGAGAAACAAAAGGGCTCATGGAGAACACCACTGGAACATACTTGATGTAAACTGGACCCTTTTACTCGACATGCCAGTTAACTGAAACCTCGGTCAAGGTCAGTCAGTCAATTGCTCTGGCCGGTTGAATAAGCATCCAACGGCCAGGCTGTTTCTTTCCTCCAAATAATTCTCCACTACTTGTGAACCATTTCTCTAATCAGCTGTGTATTGTTGGAGGCTGTTAATGTCTGACAGAGTTAGTTTGCAAAATCCTTATGAATAGCTGTTTCAATTAGACAAGGAGCATCTTGTTTAGAATAAAGTAGCAAATATACAAGCTTATATTTCGTTTTCTAAGTAGCGAAGTAAAATCATGTACTTCGCGAGATACATGACATCCATGTCCAGCGAAAGCAGAGAGAGTAATTAAAGGCTTGCTTGGATGGATTAAAATTGAATGCTAAACTTTAACATCTATTAGCATTTATATCTTTACTAAAAATTTTAAATAGTCCACAGCATTAGCACTCACATATTTGAATACACTAGTGTTAAGATTTAACACTTTACGGAATCAGCACTAGGATCCAAACATCCCTAAATCGATAAAAATACCTTGCCAATTGCCAAGCTTTCGAGGACATTCTAACAACACAATCAAATGCCTTAGATAGTTATTAAGGTTCCAAATACTCCTGCATCACACATCCCAAGAAGGACTTTTATCCCCTCCCCCTTCCATTTTGTATATATAAACAAGTGCATCACCACTCTGCTCTTCTGTCCGCACCTTCCCTCCATTTCTCACGCACCATCTTCATATTCCATATCCAAGAAACCACCAAGAACCTCCGGCCATGCCGAGCGACGAACCGGAGCCGCTGGCGGTGATGCCGTTCGAGCTCCAAGCCGGCCCGGCGCCGCCGCCGGCCAGGAGCGGCGGCAGCAAGATGCACCGGCTGCTCAGGTCGGCCTTCAAGCGCGGGGATTCGACCTCCGCGGGTAGCGGGGAGGAGGCGGACCAGCTGAGCCGGTCGGCGTCCGGGTCGTCGTCCTCGGCGGCGAGCAGTGGCCGCCCGCCGTCCGGGAGGCGGGTCGGGCGGCGCGGCGGCGACGGATCCATCGACGGAGACCGGTCCAGCCGCGAGAGCTTCGAGCTCGATGGTGAGACGGGCTTTCCTTCCTTTGCCTTGCCGTGCTCGGTTCATCCCTGGAATTTTTTAAAGCGAAATTGAGCGAAATTTTTAGGTTTATTAGGTAACAAAAAATTACACTGATCGGTTATAGTATGTATTTGTTGAATTCTGCAGTTCTTTTAATGTACAGGTAGAAAAATTCCTAAAATTAGCCCTCTTTCTAGCACTCGCTAAGATTTCCAAAACTTAGGAGGTGTAATACTCACAGATCCGATATCCACGTGATCTCTCTAACTGAATCACTGCATTTCAGAAAGATTTAGTAATTCATCAATATTTTAAAAAATGAGCAGTTTAACTGTAAGTTGCACAAGTTGAAGGCAAGAGAGAAATCTAGTCGTTTTCCTTCTTTCTTTAAGTTACTCAACAACCTTTAGCTTGCCATGGAGTTGTCGTGGCCTTGTTGGATGCTAGTACTTCCCAGGCTCTTACACTTATTGCCTTCGTTTAATGATAAGTTGGTCATGTACTCACGACAAGGACCCTAGGATTAAATTATGTGTTATCGTAATTTCCGACGATTCAATGATGTAAGCAGCTAGATTAAGCATCGAAAAGTCTCCTCCTTTTTCTGTAGTTCATAAAACAAAGATAAGGTCATCCTCTTGGAAGCTACATGACCTTGTCAATCTGTCTCGGGACATTATCTTGTTTGCTTCTCTTTATTGCTAGGAGCAGTTCATGCCTTCCATAAAACAGAGAAACTTGAAACAAATTGCCACTCTGAAGTTCTTGTTGTCCCCTGTGAAACTAGTTGGGCATGAGAAAGTCCCTTTCCCTCTTGTTGCTTTCTCAGCTCAGAAAGTCCAACAATGCAAGCAGGTAGTGGCCTTTTCTGCCAGCCCTTTTAAGTTCTAGAGCATGATAACAATACCTTGGGACCCATGATACCTAATTGGCGGCTTATATTGCTTCGGCAGGAGTTCACATTCATTAGTCAGTCCCTTTCTTACAGGGGAAATAAAATGCCCGTCATATCCATTGAGAGAACAGTCCTTTTGTTTGTGTGCTCCTACACTTGACAGTCAGTGCAGGTAACAGTGAAATGAAGATGTGTCTAAAATTTAAGATTATAACAAACAGATTGCCCTATATATTAGTTACAGGGCGAACTCTCACTTTCCAAACATCAGGGTCGTGATAGAGGCTCTACCGGGTCGCAGATTATTGCCAGTTCGGAAAGTATGCAATTTGGCTTTTGTATCTTCGAACTACCAGTGGTAGCAACAAGAACACGGCGTGCAAATTGCAAGCATGTCTTGAGCTTGGTCACGTTATGAAGGTCAAAGCACCAAATACCAAGATTACATCTCCTTTGCTAGATTACTTGTGGTCAGCTTGTTGGCATTTTAGTAATTGTTGATCCTAGATCCAAGGCCTGTTCCATAATTGCATTCTTATGTTGATTCTTTGCACAACTTCCTGTGTCCTCATTCTAAACTAGGGTGCAAATTGACATAGTATAATTTGTCAAGTGGCTGGTGGTCTCATGAGCTCAAACAATTGCCATATGCAGTGTTTTCAGATGGAATCTGTACACAGCCGCACTTCATACGCTCTGAAATTGTTTGCTGACGTGGGTATTCCCTGCATATATTAAGGTTCCAAGAACAGCAAGTTGCTGTCGGCACTGCGCGACGCGAAGATCGGTCATGCGTACGAGCCGTTCCCGTGGGAGAAGAAGATGAGGGAGCTGCTCCTGGTGCCGGAGGCGAGCTGCTTCCTGTCCCTGCTGCTGCTGCCCAAGGCGACGGACGTGTCCAACACGCGGTACAACACCCTGGAGGACACCCTGGCGCGCGCCGACGCGTGGCTCCGGTCGTCGCAGGCCTCCGGCGTGCCCATCGTGTTCATGAACGTGCAGACGGAGGCGCTGCTGACAAAGATCTCCGGCGAGACGGCGCTGTCGACGGTAAACATGGGCTCGCTGTCGGACCTGGGGGGGATGGCGAACGCGAGCCTGTACGGGTTCGAGGACTACCACGGCGTGGACATCGGCGTGGTGCGCGCCGTGCGGCTGTGGTACACGGCGGCGGCGGGCGAGGCGGCGCTGGAGCTGCGGCTGCGCCCCGGCGACACGCGGCTGGGGTTCGCCATCAGCCGCACCGAGGAAGGGTTCATCTACGTGTCGTCGGTGGCGGAGGAGGGCACGCCGGGCGCGGCGTCGGCGCGGTCGGGGCTCCTGGAGCTGCACCGCGCTGCGCGCGCGGCGTCGAAGCTGCTGGTGGTGTCCCGCGTGGGCGGCGAGAAGGTGCTGCCCTGGATGGCGTCCACGGCCGGGGACGTCAAGTGCTTTGACACCGTGTCGCTGAGCCAGAAGCTGTCGCTGCACCGCCACGCGCTCCGCCCCATCACGCTGCACTTCCTCATGTGGGACCACGACCTGGCCGCGGCGCTGCCCGGGGACGCCGAGAAGCCGCCGCTGCCGGTGCTCCTGCTGCCGTCGCCGCTCGCTGTGGCGGAGGCTAAGGCCGACGAGATCGACGGCGACGACGGGCCGGGGATCGCCAGCAAGGACTCGAGGGACGACTCATTCAGGTTCCAGAACATCGGCCTCCCTGATAGCTGGTTGTGAATCACGTCGCCGAAGTAGTAATATGCACCACTGCATGTTTCTTTTCTTTTCTTTAAACAAGATTAGAACTGTTAATTATGTAAGCATGATGATGGTAGTAATCAAGTGAGCATGCATCATCCCAAGAGTTGGTATTTTTTTCTGTCAGAGCGCCGGCAGAGAAACCGCGACAACATACATTAATTAAAAAGACAAAAGGACACAAAATGCGACAGCAACGACCAACATGGCAAACACTGCCCATACTGCCACAAACATCCTGCGGGGGCATCCCATCCATTTTACACAACACGTGACAACGTAAGGCTACCGCACTGACCTGTGCATCGCTCCAATCCGTATGCCACCGCGCTGGCCGCTTAGGCCTCTCCTCCAACAGTTAAAGCAAGACTAGCTATATAAATTTTAGAAAAAAATCTACGTAACCCCAACTATTTATAATGGACTACTTCCCTCCCAAACTATAAAATCGAATATTCTACCCCTAAACTTTCTAAAACTGGTCAAATAAACCTCCCAAATGGTTTTGGACGATGGTTTTGCTACAATGACACGGTTTTATCTTTTTATTTATTATTTATTTTCGCTGAATCTTTGAAAAGTTATAGTAAATCATAGAAAAATTATAAAAAATTCAATTTTGTTGGACTCCACATGAGTAGATCTAAACAGTGAAGATATAATATGGTATGCTTTAGTACAAAGTTTTTACTGTAGCTTTAGATCTATATTTTTTATAATTAATTCAAATAATTCATAGCTGCAGCTTCTATGGTCCAATTATGGTGAAATTTATTTGCCAACCATAAATATTTCACCACAACTGGACCATAGAAGCAGCAGCTATGAATTATTTGAATTAATTATAAAAAAGCATAGATCTAAAGAAACAGCAAAAATTTTGTACTAAAGCATACCATATTATATCTTCACTGTTTAGATCTACTCATGCGGAGTCCAACAAAATTAGATTTTCTATTTTATGATTTTTCTGTGATTTACTATGATTTTTCAAAGATTTAGCAAAAATAAATAAAAAATAAAAAGATAAAACCGCACCACTGTAGCAAGACCAACGTCCAAAACCACTTGGGGAGGGTTATTTGATCGGTTTTGGAAAATTCAGGGGGTAGATAGTTTGGGGTGAAGTAGTCCACCATGAATAATTGGAGGGTTATGTAGACTTTTTCCTAAATTTTAACACAATCGTTCCATCTTAAATAAATGTTCATTTAGCATTTAAATTTATCCCACAAAGAGAATTCTTTTAGCTTGTAGTGAGATCCAATCTCACTCTAATTAAAGCGAATATCAAATACTAAGAAATAATTGTATATAGAAGCGTATGGAACTATAAGCAAATGTTTAGTAGATGTTACTTTTTTCTAGTTACAATGCATATACATTATTAAGAATATAGAGAACCAAATAAATAACTGCAGTTTTACTTACAACTGCTATAAGTAATTAGAGGCAACAAGATCATTTCTCAAATAATGTGTCTGAATTTTCTGGAAGAACAATATTTTTGGAATAGAGGAGTACTGTTCAAAAATCTGTGGGTCCATATGAGTGTAATTTTTTATTCTCTCTTCTTTCCCGCATAGACTTCGCTTATCTGCTCGTGCCCACTTCCACTACCGGAAACCAGCCCTTTGCCGAGTGCATCATACTTTGCCGAGTGCAAAATATCGGGCACTCGGCAAAGAGACTGTTTGCCGAGTGCCGCACTCGGCAAAGACAAACACACGGTGAATTAGTCCTTTACCGAGTGTCGAGCACTCGGTAAAGGAAAACACTCGGCAAAGAAAGTTTTGCCGAGTGCCTGGCACTCGGCAAAGTTTTGCACTCGGCAAACATGCGCCAGGATATAACGGTAGGTCACGCCGTGATTGTTTGCCGAGTGCCTGGTCCAAGACACTCGGCAAATAGAGCCTATGCCGAGTGCTTCTACCAGACACTCGGCAAAATATACAAATTTTTTTTCTTTATTTTCTCTAAAAATTTTTGTATTGTCTTCCTATAGTCTCCTGAACAAGATATGTAATTTAGGTTCTTTTATCCAACTGTTTGCTATATTTCGATAATTTATTTCATTGTAGTGAATTTCTCGAATATTTCAAATTTGAACTGCGTGGTCATTTTAATAGTGGAAAAAATGTGTGAAAAATTGTTATTCATGTTAATGAGCATGCTTTGAGACCTTAACGAAGAAAGGACCATAAATTTCTAACCTACTATTCACAAAACATGGCGACTAAATTATGTTCAAGTCGTGTTTAAATTGTATTAAAGATAAATTTGGTCGGAAAATTATGAAACTTGTCGAGATGTCATGTTATCATGTGAGGATATTGTGATAAAATTTGTATAAGATTTCATGAAAGTTTGACATCTACGATGCTTAACACTTAATCGGGTGTCACATGAAATCATATATCTCTTTGAAGAACATTCAATTTGTAAGCATAGTATATTTTAACTTTCACGAAACCTCGTCATATTTTTATCATAGCTTTCCTATATGATTTCATTACATCTCGACAAATTTCATAATTTTCCAACCATAATTGCTTTTTATACATTTTTAAAATAACTGGATATGAAGTTTGTCGTCATGTTTTATGGACAACAAGTTTGAAATTTCTGATTTTTTTCTCGATAAAATCTCAACGCATCCTTCAGTAACGTGAATATAATTTTTTCATTCATTATTTTCCTTTTTTCGAGTGACTTCTAGCTCAATTTTCAATAAATACAAAAATTAAATGAATTGGGAAAAGGGAAATGGAAAAAGTGAGGTATTTGCCGAGTGCCGCCCGTCCGGCACTCGGCAAAGAGTTGACTTTGCCGAGTGCCTCCGATCTGGCACTCGGCAAAGCTGCACTGTATATATATTTAATAGCTTTGCCGAGTGCCGCCGATCTGGCACTCGGCAAAGCTATTAAATATACCCCCCGCCGCCCGCTCCCTCGCTCGCTCTCCCACCCTAGCAGCACTTAGGCAAATTTCGTAAAGCTCCGCGCGCCCGCCCCCGGCCCCGCCGCCGCCTGCTCCGCGCGCCCGCCCCCGGCCCCGCCGCCGCCCCCGCCGCCGCGCGCCCCCGCCCCGCGCCCGCCCCGGGCCCCGCCGCCGCCGCCGCCGCCGCCCCCGGCCCCGCGCCCGCCCCCGGCCCCGCGCGCCCCGCCGCCGGCTGCGCGCCCGCCCCCGGCCCCGCCGCCGGCCGCGCCCCCGGCCCCGCGCCCGCCCCGGGCCCCGCCGCCGCCGCCGCCCCCGCCGCCGCCCCCGGCCCCGCGCCCGCCCCCGGCCCCGCCGCCGGCCGCGCCCCGGGCCCCGCGCGCCCCGGCCCCGCGCCCGCCCCCGGCCCCGCGCGCCCCCGGCCCAGCCGCCGGCCGCGCCCCGGGCCCCGCGCGCCCCGGCCCCGCGCGCCCCCGCCCCGCCGCCGCCCCCGGCCCCGCCCCGCGCCCCCGCGCGCCCCCGCCGCCGACCCCGCCGCCGGCCGTGCCCCCGGCCCGCCCCCGCCCCCGCCACCGGCCCCGCCCCGCGCCCCCGCCACCGCCCCCGGCCCCGCCACCGGCCCCGCCCCGCGCCGCCCCCCCCCCCCCCCCCCCGCCCCCGGCCCCGCCCCGCGCCCCTGCAAACGTCTACTAAGAGAAGATTATTTTTCTTCCTCTGAACTTTCAGTGTTTGTTCATTTCTTATCCTGTACATGACTCCATTATTTTCGATGTGTTGCCAACGATGATCAGCACCTAAACTCACTCTCAAGCACACACACTAGCGCGACCTGTTTTAGCCATTCAGGCTTCTGCTACTCACGCACCCACTCAGGACAGGGATGGAGAACAGAGATAGCACGCAAGAAACTGCTGCGCTGCTGAACTGAGGCTGCATTGCTGCAGCGCCTCTCCTCTCCTATTTGTATAGGCTACAAAAGCTAAGATAGATACAAGGTATTAATGTCAATGACCAGCTACTCAACTACCATCTAGTAACTACCATCTAGTAATGCCCCGCCACCGGTCCCGCCCCGCGCACCCCTGCAAATGTGACACTTTACAACGATTATTTTACATGCAACGATTATTTTACATGCAAATGTTAGATTGTACAACATCCTATTCATTTTTAAAGCATATATCATTTTTTTAGTTAGGCCTTTTCTGTTTTCATTATTTGCATATATATAGGCTAGCTAGAAATGTTAATTACAAGTCTGCTGACATTATTTTGAAAGGAGATGTAATACCACTCACTATTCAACTTGCACCACCAGTAGGAAATGTGGATGAGATTGGAAGAAGTTTTTTCTGTTTAGAATCTGCTGCTTTCCTTCCATTAATCTCGGGGATTCTGTGCTCGCAGGTACTGCTCAACCAAAGTGCCAAACATCCTTGCGCCCCGTCCCCGGGATTGGTACAGAGCTTAGGGAGACTGCCAACTCAATTGCTTGGTAAGCCTTCCAGCCCGCGGATTGTGAGTATTGTGAGTTGTTTTGTTCTAACAAATTGATGTTTTTAGGTGTATCGCCCCCCGCGCCCTCGGCCCCGCCCCGCTCCTCCGCGCCCCGCGCGCCCTCGGCCCGCAACCCCGGCCCCGCCCCGCTCCCCCGGCCGCCGCAGGTACTGCATCCGTTAATCCATTAATGTTCCTCCAGAAGATGCATGTGTACTTGCGAATATGTTTGCTATGGTTTGTTTGTATTGAAGTAGAGACAGGTACCATTTTGGACCATTAAATATATTAACATAGCGTAGAAGCCTAGGAGATCGCAATGTTTGTAACTTTAGTCCCTTAGTCATCTTTTAGGCTAAATAGTGTGAATGCATTGTCATGTGAAATTGATATTACTTTCCAATGCATATGTTAGAGGATGGAGGACCGTGACTGGATGTACACTGGCCACTTAAGTCGGGGTCAAGTCACCGATGAGTGGATCAACAAGACCGAGTCCTTCTTGGAACGGGTGTTTGGCGAAGCTGCTAAAGGAGCGAGTAGAATTTTCTGTCCATGCAGCAAATGTGCAAATAGGAAACGACAAACGAAGAAGGTCATGGGGGAACATCTTTGTTTGAATGGATTTACGGCAGGCTATACCCAGTGGGTCTTCCACGGTGAAGCCGATCGTATGAGAGAGGAGGTGGTGAGGCAACGTGTCGAGGAATATGATGCCGATGCCGGGGTAGCGGAAATGTTACATGACTACCACGAGGCACAATTTGTTGAAGGACATACAGAGGAGGAGCCAGAGGCAACTGCAAAGGTCTTCTACGACATGTTTGCCGCGGCACAGAAACCCCTTCATGAATCAGACACTCGGCAAAGAGGGTCGCTTTGCCGAGTGCCTTGAATCCGACACTCGGCAAAGGAGGTCTCTTTGCCGAGTGCCGTGAATCTGGCACTCGGCAAAGTGACCTGCTTTGCCGAGTGTCAGCAAAGCAGGTCACTTTGCCGAGTGCCAGATTCACGGCACTCGGCAAAGAGACCTCCTTTGCCGAGTGTCGGATTCAAGGCACTCGGCAAACCAGCCGTTATATCCCTGTTCCGTCACGGCGCGTATACTTTGCCGATCGCGGCGCTTTGCACTCGGCAAAGACTTTGCCGAGTGCCCGACGAAATGCACTCGGCAAAGAACCCTTTGCCGACAATCTCTCTTCCGTGTGCCCTTTGCCGAGTGCAACACTCGGCAAAGTCTTTGCCGAGTGTTTTTTGAGTTTTGCCGAGTGTTTTTTACACTCGGCAAAGTCACCGTTTCCCGTAGTGTTCGGTACCTGCAGGCCCCACTCTTGGCTCGGATGTCGTGCCATAAGCCACCAACCCACTTCCAGCTTAGCCAAAATCATATTCAGTCACCGTTCAGCCGGTGACAGTGTTATTCTAAATGCTAAACGGTAAATAGTCGATCATTTTTTATTTAACGTTTAGACGGTTTAAAAGGTGTTTAAAAAAATTAAATGGGCTAAACAATTTTGTATTATATCATCAAAATATACTTGTTTATGACTTAAAAAACAATTGCTCCAACAAATATATGTATTTATGCATCTAAAAGATCAAGTACATATATTTATGCATGTATACATATTTATTCATGCAAAAAATAAGTATAAATATGTATGCATGTAACAATGCAAGCATATTAGCTTTTGTTTGCCTAAACAGTGTGTTAAACGGCCGTTTAGCGTGCCTACGTTTAATTCTGTTCTGTTTAGACCGTTTTCTTCCTCATTTTTGCCATTTAAACGGCCAACCGTTTAATAGACCATTTACAGCCTAAACAACATAGTTTATAGTTTATGTCTGTTTACCGTTTAGGTGCCGTTTAAACGGCCGTTTAGGCCGTTTGGGTGAACACTGGCCTGGTGATATCATCGTCCTTTAGAGGAGGTCTTAGAGCATGTAAAGACACATCACTTGGCTTATAGCAAAGCGAGCCCAGCAAAATCCAATGTGGAAAAAAGAGAAATGGAGAGAGAGAAAGGGAGCTTGTTGCTCCCACCGTCAACCAGCTGAACGCAGAAACTGAGGCTCCCATCCCACATTGTGGATCCAGCATGCACTGAGACTCTATTTCCTCTCCGGAGGAACGCTCCCTATCTACATACACGATGCAGGCAGTCTCCACGAGCTCGGCGGAAGCATTGCTTAGCTCAGGCGAAGCTCCGTAGCGTGGAAGGGTGAAGACGGTTGCTAGGCGGCAACATGGGCGGATCCAACATGGGGGCAGGAAGCTGGAGTCCTCTACCCCATGCATCCCATAGAGCCCCCAAACCTCTCTCAATAATTTTTAAGCTATGAATGAGGAAGAGGATGAAGAAAATGAGGACGAAGAAAAGAAAAAGAAAGAAGGGAAAAAAATAAACCCCTAGCTTAGGTCCTTGAATCCACCCCTGAGCGGCAAGGCACCTGCAGCGCGCGCTTGATGTGCCGCTCCGTGGGACCGGCAAAGAGCCAATGCCGATCTCATGGCTGTGTAGGGTGATGATGGCGAGCTCGCAGCGGCATGCTAAGCAGTGGTGACCTTGTTAGCTCCTCTATGGACGAACTAAGCATGGTAGTCGTAGCACTCTGACGAATTAAGTGTTGCTTAGCTAGTAAGAGCAACTCCAACAGACCCCTCTAAATAAGCCTCCATCTAGGTGGAATAAAGAAACCACACTCTAGTAGACTCTCTGCTAAAACCCCTATTTTTGGAAGACCTCCAAATCTTTTCCTCCACCCTCTATTTATGGAGGGTCTCTGGAGAGCCCCCTATCTGCTGATAAATAGGTCCCACCCTTTAGATTAAAGGAAGAGGGTGAGATTTAAAGATTTAGAGATTACCACTAAAGTTGAGGTTAAAAAATTAGCCCTCGAAAAATAGAGGGAGCTCTTACTCAAGAAGTGGATGGTCTGATTTGAGGGCTATTGCTGGAGAAGTTCTAAGATTCCGGATCTTTTGTGGTGGACCCCGGGTTTGAGTCCTTTGACTTGGGGAGCTTATATTTTTCTAGATTTATTTTAGAAATTAATCGGCTCTATTCTTTCAATGGTAATTGCGTGAAGCGTCCCCCCATCAGGGAAGACTTAAAAGTGATGCTTTATCAGTCCCAGGAGGCTGATAACACTTTTATTACATCAGATGGTACATCACCGTACAGCTCTACGCGGTAATGGGCAGTGAAGCGCCACTATCGCGAGGATTACAACTAAAACCCATACTACTACACTGGCTACGAAAAGAGGGTCATCAGAGTCTTGCGCCATGCGGAGTTCTAGCGGTGGCCTTATCCACAGGCAAGACTGGGTGCAGGACGAAACCCTACTCGATGTCTTCGGGGGTGTAGTCTGGATCTTCCACTGTAAAAGTAAGAATGGGGTGAGTACAAATATACTCAGCAAGTCCAATCACACCCACGGAGGGGGTATAACAGAAATCAATGCACAGGACAATCCAAGGATAAGGTTATGGTTCATTTGCGGAAAACTTGGTTGTATGCACAGGTTTGTTTAAAAACATTTCCAAAACAAGTTTTCTAGTATCAAGAAGCACACAATGTTGATCCACACAGGATCCAAATTTTAAACTGCTACCGAACTCTCCGTCCGCCGTAGCACACGGCACAACTGCCGGACACTTTTCAAACGACTCACACCAGCCCAACCACTCCCGGAGAGAAACACTAGTTATGTGACCACACCATAACTTGCCCAATACCGTGGGCACGGCTATTCGAATAGATTTTAATTCTGCAGAGGTGTGCAACTTTACCCACAGGTGGGGTACCACAGCACGATCATCTTAGTGTCGGTGCAGATCCCAACAAAGCTATTACCCACCTTAGCTAGACCTGACTAGCCACCACGGGATCCATCAAGGGGTCATTCGACCTATCTCCGAGGTTTAACCGGGGCATAAGTCACACAGAGCTTATCCCTTCTCCTTGATCACCCGTTGCTCTCAGCTCTCCTGATGGCTACCAGACTAACTAGTGGGATTTATGCTAAGCTGTTGCCCATACAACGGTCAAGTGGTTTGCACGACAGGAAGTTAGGTGAGATGACACATCAACTCGGTCCTTAGGGGTGACAAGATGGATATCTCCCTTCCTCGCTCAACCACACAGGTACGAGCACACCAACGGCAATTCACACAGAAATGCCATCCATCCCGTCTGACTCATCTTTCAAAACCACATTTTATCCCTTCCCACACGCACACATTTCTTTATAAAACCAGGTGGTCAAGGTATGGTTATCACAAACAAGGGTGGCTATCCTACCATGTTTTCAGTAGCATAATCATGCAATTTTATAAAATAGGCCACTGGGTGTGTTTATAAAAACTAGGATAGAAACATGCATCAAAGAGCGGAATTGAACTTGCCATCATCAAACTCTTGCGGGAGGTCCTGATCGAAGCACTGTCTCTCGGGCTCTGGGTCGCAGAACTGGTCCTTGTTCGCTTGGTCACAGTCGGGACCTTCCTCGTTCACTCCGGGTCCTACGACGCAAACAAACAAGCACACAATCAAGCGAAAGAACTAAAAGCTTTTATCGTTGGGCTTGAATCGGAAATAATTTAGTTATGGATATAGGGGTAATATTTTTGGGTGGTTTCTTAATGGCAGGGTTAGAACTATACTAGAAAGGGTGTGGTAAAGTTTCGGGTCGATCGGAGCTCGTTTGGCGCATAAAATGATAGGTTCTATAAAAGTCTAAGGGTTAAACAAGGAGTCATGGACCCGTTCGTAAATGTTTTAGAGGTAGAGGGGCTTAGTTATAACTCATGGGGGTACTTGGGGTATACTAGAAAGGTGTAGGGACCTAATTAAAATTAAGTTTATGAGACGGGGGTTTTAGTTTTTCCTGAATAGCTAAAAACAGGAGGGCCTGCAGTGAAATGTGGCACAAGGGGGGTTTCTTTCGGCAAAAAGGGAGAGGCCAGGGGGTTCTGTGGTAAATGACCACCTTCTTCCTCCTCCCCCCCCCCCACGGGAAACAGAGGAGAGGGGATGGGGGCGCCTGCGGTGGCAATTCCGGCCGGCCCGGGGCCCGGCGGCGGTCGGGGCGGGGGAGAAAAGGAGGAGGGAGGCGAGGGGGTCGTATTCCCCTACTCACCTCGGCTTGGGACGCAGCGAGGAGGCGGGATCGCGGTGGGGGGCGGCGGCCGGTGGTGGCGTGCGTGGCGGCGGTGGTAGGGGCAAGGAGGTGAGGGGCTAATTGGCGCTGCGGTTCGTGGGGGCGCCGGGGGTGCTCCTCGGCCCCTTTTATAGGTGACCGAGGCGGTGAGGCGGGGAGCTCGGCCGGCGGTGGTCGCAGGCGGCCATTAATGGCGTTTGGCCGCTTGCGGCCGTCGTGACGCGGCGTGGCGGCGAGGGCGCCGAGCGTTGCACGTGGGGGAGGGTCGGGTGCTGGGCGGCACAGGACGGGGAAGCGACGGCGCGCGCGGCGGGGCGACGGGTGGCGCGGCGGGCAGCGCGGCCACGCACGGGGGAGCGCGCGCGTGCGCGCGCGGCGCGGCGAGGCGCGGGCCAGGGGCTGGGCGCGAGCGGCGGGCAGCACGGCGCGGCGCGTGGTCACGCGGGGCACGCGGGGGCGAGCGCGTGCGCGCGGCACGGCAGCGCGTGGCCGTGTGGCGTTCGGGAGCAGAGGGAGGAGGGAGGAACAGGGAGGAGAGGAGGGAAGGAAGGAAAAGAAAAAGGGGAAAAGAAGAGAAAAGGGAAAAAAAGGAAAGGAGAAGGAGAAAGAAGGGGAAAATAGGAAAAAGAAGAAGGAAAGAGAGAAAAGGGAGAGAAAAAAAAGGTGATGCGCGCCGGCAATATTCGCGGCGGCGCCCGCGGCTGGTCGGCCACGCGCGCGACGTTCACACGCTGCGCGAGGAGAAAAGAGGGGGGGGGGATTCCGTCGGCGCCGATCGCGGTGGGTGGTCACGCGTGGCGACAGGCCACCGAGCGGCGCGGGATGGGACGGCGGTCAAGTTCGTGTCGGTTGCCAGAGTGGCGGGAAAAATGGAGAGGGTTAGGGCTAGGGTTTGGATGGGGCTTTGACGACGATTAGGTTTTTGATCGAAATATTCTAGCGCGTGGTTTAATTTGATAAATTTTCAGGGCGTCACATTGCGTGCTCGTGGATAAAGAGAAGTTTATGGTGACTTCATCAACCTCAAGATCTATCAGTTCAGTCTCTTAGAGATGCTCATAAAAATAGGGTTGCGTATTTGTATACTTGTGAGTTTGGTGCATGTATCAGAGTGCCTACGTATGTGTTATGTTTTGAGAAAAGTAGGAGTGAAACCGCTCTTCACCACTATTCCTTCAACGAGGATGTGAGGTTTTAACCAAAGAAAATCCAAATGCGAGATATCACCTTCAACAAGGTGTCAAGGGACATGGAACTAATGGGTATCATTGTTGTGGGCATAACCAGAGCCGAGCTAGATGAAAAACCCCCCCACCACCAAAAGGCCACTACCCCGGAACACGCGCGCCTCTGTCATGCAAAACTTGTGACCACCACACCAGCCTGTCTCTACTTCCATGGACACGACCCCATGTGTGTAGTGGCAACTACGTGCTCCATCGCCTTCCACCATGTGTGGCAATTGTTATTTGTAGCCATCGGATGCCATCTTTCAGAGACTTGAGAGCCTGCAACGCCACGGCCGACGGGCGGAGGGGGGCACCACAACCGGCAATGATTGCACGGGACAACGGTGTGCAGGTGGCTAATTCTGGTGGGACACAACCTCGCTGACTCCGGGTCCGGCTACCGTGGCCAGGTTTGCTGCCAAAGCCATTGAGAAAACCGCAACGCAAACTAGAAAAATGCCGCGCCATCACCGTTCTCACGGCCACATGGATATCAGCCAGCCCGGTCTAGTCGTAGTAAGGCGGGGAGCCAAAAGAGATCTGGTCGCTGACCCGGGGTGGGGGATTAGGATTGAAGATAAGAAATGAAAAAATACATGACAGATGATATCCCAGCAGGGCGTGCATTGCAACGGCTTCTCGTTCCTTATTACCAATTCAAAAGGTAAACAAGAGGTGCAACTCAAAATTCAAAAAAACAAAAGACATCCTGGTATACCAACCATTCGCCCATATGGTGGCGCCTATAAAACCATGACTTGAGCTTTAAGCGGGATTGGAGCTGGTCGATGGAACCACCGGGATCTCGATGAGCCTCATCAGACAATAAGGTCATACAGTATTTTTATTGGATTAACCCAAATTCGTCAGTGTCAACTGTCAGCTGACCCCATGCTAAGCTGTAGCTTTTCGCCTAACTTTAACAGTGTTACCGTGCCCTTTCACACTGTGTAGTCACTCGTAGAAGATGAGAGGGGAGAGTACAAGACGCCGACACATCGGGTTTCATTCTTTGTGGTAATATAATGACCTCTGCTTACCATGTGACCGTTGACACATTTAAGTTGGGCATATCAAGATCATCACATAGGAGAAAGAAGAGAGAAAAAAAGAATCCCATTTTTAGGCCTCAAACTATTATTAAATAAACTTTTCTATTTAAAAGTAATTAGTTTTGAAGATATTATTGGACAAAGATAAAAATATTTGACTTTAACGAAAAAATACATATCAGTTGATGAAAAAGATATTATTAGTTGCTATATTTTAAGATGGAGGTAGTACCTTTTCAAAAAAAAAATACAAGCGATCCTCTAATTTTAAAGTAGGGCAAGTCAAGACGGCACACGAAGACGAAATACATACCTGCCAATCACAAGGTTAATGCCACAACAAAACTATGTTGACCCGAATAAGTTGCTCATGATTCGCAAAGAAAAAGTTACTCATATCAGTTTCAAGCCAACCCATGTGGTCACGGAGTGTTTACAGTCATTAGTAAGGTGGAACGATTGAAACATTATCACAGGACAGCATCCGCTTATCTGTCCAAGCATCAATTTGGACCCAGGCGATTTTGCGTTGCATATTAAAAACATATACTAGCAACACGAACGACAAAAACATCCTTTACTATGGAGTCTCAGTAATAAAAAAAAATAACAAAAAGCTCTAAACAACATATCCTGTAGCCTTGCGTCATTCTAAACACAACTTAGGATGTCCTGCTTGTACAAACGGAATGTGTCAGTCTAAGTCCAATGCCAGTTTATCATGTACACCACCAAACATGTCAGATCCGCCCTTGTCTAGATTAACAATCTACAGACAGTCAAAATAACAACTCCTAAATGTGCTATCCAGCAGAAAAAGGTAAGAGGACTAGAGCAGTATAGATGATACAAAAGACCAGTTCCCGAATAACCTTTTTTTCATCCCTGTGAGCAACTCCATCTTGATACATTATTACCCACGCTAGCTATGTTACAGACTACACACTCAAATGGGCTAAGTCAACCAACACCATTTATACTGTACAAAATTGTCAATCTGAACAAGCCTCAGGCTGAGAAGCTGCCCCAGCTATCAAATGTGACGACTCCTTTACATCTGCGAGGGGAACAAAGCCAATGGCCATGCTGAGTATGACAGTCGGCTCATCAAGAATGGCCTCATACGACAGAGCTCATTCCATGTAAGCTCATGATGCAGTAGAGCCTGCAGAAAGTGGGCCGTCTCTTAGCTGTTGCAGACAGAGTTGGAGTTGCTTTTGGATCATCTCGGCAACCATTCGCAGCCTTCCTTGGCCTACCTCTCCAGCCACAGCAGACCCAATATTCACAGTCTCCACAGCTCTTGCAACCTTCTGCTTGCATCTTTCCCACTCCTCAAGTTGCAACCAGCAGGCTCTCCCACCATGGCTCCCATCCATTGCAAGGAATGCAATATGATTGTTGTCCCCAAAAGAATACCGAAGTCTCACAGATATGCAATATGGAAGCCAGGCAGCTCCACCAGCTACATTCATGTGAGGAATTAGAGCATGGTCAAGTACAAATGTCAGGGCAAACTCTACTGAACTGTGGGCTCTGTCATGATGAATGTTACTTTTGGCTAAACTGCTCTCCGTGTTGTCAGCTGAAACTGATCCTGAGTGATTCTCCAAACAAAGTTCAATCCGAGCCCTCTGAGCAGTAGCAATGTCCCCGTGAGCCTGGGAAAAACCTTTCTTCCATGCGATGAGCTTTAAAAACTCGCGCAGTACCGAAATTGGCAATGTAAGCAAAGTGATAAAAGAAGCAACTCTAGAAGCATCATACGGTTCGGAGGCAACACGCCTGCTGAAGTAGTCGCATATTTCATTGATTTCAGCTGCTACTAGCTCTTCCTGAGCATTGCTCTGAGCCTGCTGTTGCTGTTGCTGGTGGTGAAATCTTTTAACACTCAAAACTTGTAGAAGCAGTTGAACCCGATGAACACTGACTGCAAATACATAGCCTCTGCAAGATGAAAACAGGAACCAATTTAGTGGCGGTCCTAATTGTAAATTCGTAACTAAAAGCAAAAACAAGGAAGATGAGTTATTTTGAACAAAAAACCTGACACTAGCAAGCACCTTCCAAGCTTATAAGTCTTGCCTAAGCTAAATCAATTCTGGGTCGATAGCATAAAAATAAAAAAATAAACAGAAGAACAAAACCCGTGTCCAGTAAATATGAAGTTGCAAGTCATAAGCAAACAGCACGGTACATATTCAACGCACATTTGCAGCATGTAAAATAGATTAATGAATATAAAATCCGAAGAGGATATATAAAGAGAAGGCGCTATTTTGAAAAGAAAAGTAGGGAGCTCAATGTCACTAGCACCAATATCGATATATAAACTTCCATTCACAATAGACAGCTAAGGATACTTTGCCAGTGAATATTATGTAGATAATGAACCCAAATAGCAGTGGAAAAGTGAATGACATAGATTTAAACATAATGATGCTAGAAACTAAGAATTCGTTGGGTCTACAACAATTTTGGATAGATTTAAACATAATGATGCTAGAAACTAAGAATACTTGGCCAGCCTTGTAGTTCTTACCCCACATAGAACCGAAGCGCAGGCTGCTCTTGATCCAAATTCAAGAGTGCCCCTTCATTGTCCTTTAAGATTGATCCCAGTATTTCTTTCAAAAGTTCAGGCAATTGTGCAAACAACCATAGAACTCCAAGATACTTAAGTATCCCTCTCAGAACCTTTTTCAGAGCTGCCAAAGGAACCCAGCCACCACCATATCCGCCATCATCCCCAAGCCCTATAAAAGCTGTGTTAAGTTCCCCTTTCATGTGAACAGGGAGACCAGCTCCAGGAGTAAGTCGTACAGAAGCTCCTCCAATCCCTGAAGCAAGAGCTGAGGAAGCCAACATGGCATTTCCTGCTCGACTCAAACTGGCTGCTACATGGTTAGCAACACCAGAAGTTGGCCTGGACATAGAAACACCAGGGGTAGCACTTAAACGACTTGCGCCGGGAGCAGTTTGTGGAGCTCCAGCATTGTTATTTAAGTGTACACTAGCCTGTGTAGCATTCATGAAGTTGGGTTCAAGAGCATTCAGACCCTGAGCAACATGTTCCATTATGAAAGGTCGGAATTGTGGGCATGGCAATGATCCACCAACTGATGGTCCACCTTTAGGAGGGGTAGCTGGCTGGAGCCAAACCTGATCCCCAGCAAAGCAGCGCATGTCAACAGAAAATTTCTTGCGATATATAATGCGTATCCAGTATGGCCCACGAAGTACAACAGAGACATCAAAAGGCAGTAATGAACTGGGAACGAGTCCAGGTCCACCACGCCCAGCAGCTGAGAGCATGGCAGCAGCATGGAGATTATGACTGCCTAAATGGGCAGCTGCAGCATTTGAGGGGACAGGTGCGTGATGTATGGTTGATGAAGATGATCCATTTGCTAACGGCCCTTGTGTTGGGATGTTGGCTTGCTTTGGCATAGTGCTATATCCCGATGAAACAGTTACAGGCATCCTTGCAGGACGAATTGCACCTCCAAGGGCAAGCAATGGTCCTGCTGTAAGCCGAATGCAATCCAAGAAGGATGCTACCTCTCCACCATTCACGAAATCCTCCAGAAACTGCATTTATGCAAGATTGATTATGAGATGAACTAGGCAAATTTAAGGTGAATGTATTGCAAGATCAATTAACGAATCTCACAAAGTTTATGCCTAAACAGAGCATAAGTGATTTTACTCAGCTATTTAAAACGCATACAGGCTGTGAATGGGTGGAAGCCAATTGGAATGACCCATTTGCCACTTCCAGTAAAGGAGATCATAGACATTGTCCGGTGCAACAACAAAAAATGCCAGCACTCATTTATACCTCTGGCTATACAATAATGATGCAAATTTCAAAAGATAAAACAATGGATGTATAAAAAAATACTTCTTGTGAAAGCAAAAGTTAGCAAGTATACAACTGATCAAATGCCAATCTACAAAATGCCATTTTGTCCCCAATTCAAGAACATGTTTTCAGAATATTGACACTTCAAATTAATATACACTGATCTGAAGCAAGGTTTGAAAGAATTTTGTTATTTCTCATCAAAGACTTAATCTTTAATGAAACTATTTGAATCCATTTGTTACCAAAATATCAGCAGTGAACTTCAATGCTGAAATATATATGAAGTATTGGTAATAAACTTGATGTTGAAAGATCCGTAGTACACATCCAATGTGATCAATGTGAAAAAAATAATGAAACAGGAAGATAAGTATGGGTGAACCTTTGTGTGTGGCCAAAGCTGATCTGGAGAAACATGCATTGTGCAACCACCCTTAGCAATCTCCCATTCAACAACAATGTGTACCATAGGCATGGTGCCATAGCTGAACCACAAGCTCATTAGACCGACAGCTTCAATCCTGAACATCTTTCTCATCTGCTCAGATAACTTCTCAGAAGCATCACTGTTGCTTTTATTAACAGATTGTGGTTTCATCTCCGTGGATAACTGATTGTCATCTACCTTGTCATCAACTTTCACACCAATTAGTCTCCTCATTCCGCAAGCAAAAGAACGAGCATTTGAAAGTCGTCGTAAATCCGACACAAGCTTCGGGACGCTATCTGCCTCAACAGTGTTGTAAGTTAAAACAACACCATCAGAATCAAAAGATATATGTGAATCCATTTCTGAGGTATTTGCAATGCGAATACCAACACCCCATTGTGTCATGGTGCTTCCTCCATTGAGTTCCCAAAGTTCCCTGAAATGTGGATCATTTATCCTAACATCCCAAGACATGCTTCCAGCCTTACCAAGGCGCAGGCATATATGTTTCCACGAATCATCTTGTGCAAAAGGTAATCTTAACCAAAGAGTAGATGATGGTGTCCGCAGACCAACTTCTTCCACATATGGAATCGCAAGCGAATCCATCTGAGCAGTTAGTTGAGCATGTTTGATGCATAACGAACAGTGCCTTATGACATGTAGTAGCACAGAAGCATATATAGTTGCCGGAACATAATTATTTCTTTCCTCGTGAACATCTCCACAGGTAAGGCTGGCTCTTGATTGCAAATTAGATGAGTATGCCGGCAAAGGCAGGGGACTCTGCACTGATTGTGATATTTTTCTCCGCTTTCTTGGCTCACTAGGTTGCAGTCCTTGTAATGAAGGGATACTTGGTAAGAAATCTGAAAGAGAGCGTTTCCTAGATGCACCATCAGAGCCAGCAGTGATGAGCTTCTCTAATCCTGATAATTGCCCGAGTAAGATGATCATATTTGTAACAATAAATTTATAATGAAGCCTAATCTACTTCACCACAAATGTTTACCGAAAGATTTACATCTGATTCTAATATATAGAAGAATATTTTGGTAAAATACCTCCTGTAGTAGTTGAAGGTCTAACCAAGTGATTAGACACAGAGTTCCCAAGAATGCCTGAATGGGAGCTTTGAACAGGGATTTGATTGCTGTTATTGTTGCTTGAAGGGACAAGCTGAAGTGATTTATTTATATCTGCAATAAATTGTCACATGCATAACTTAGTAAACCAAGGTCATGATTAGAAATAGAACTTGACAATTTGGTCACAGATACATACACAGCTCAAGAAAGAAAGGTGTTTGTACCTTGTATATGTCTAAAATTACTTGGGAGATAGCTGTGCAAACTGACACTAGGATGGACCTTTAAAGTATTAATAGCTTGGGTACAAGAGCCTCCTCCATCATGCATTGGTGAGGCAGCCCTAGGATTTATTCCTTGAATACCAACTGAAAGAGAATTCAGATGAGATGTAGATGGCAAACTAGATGGTGGTACAGAATGGTTGTGTGCAGCGGTAGAACCACATTCATATTCGAAAACCTCGTCAACAATAGAAGAAAACGATGGTGAACAAGCAGGAAATAGTGGAAGAGGCTCAATTCCATTCTGGACAGGAATATCACTCTCCATTAAGTCTGTAGAGCTCATTATACTTTGTAGGGCCTGCAGCTTCACATCAAAAGGATTGGTATTTGACTCATTTTTAAGTACTTGCATCTGCCCAACATTGATTTTGTTACACCTAATAACTTCTTTAGCATCTGCATTTGCATTAGTCTTAGTCTTATCACTTGCATCACACTGTGACTCAAGCAAATGAAAAACAGGCCTGAAATCCTTATCGAGTTGCATCAACAGATAATAGGCATTTGCACAATGTGGAAATCCCATGACCATCAAATCTGAACCATGTAATATGGTCTCTGGTATCTTCAGAGTGCCCTGAGACTGCTGGAAAACCTGGAATAAAGTAATATAGTTTATCACATTTATGTTTCCAAAATCCCATGACCCTCAAGCAGACTTTGGCATGTTTTAACAAGTCGTCTGATAATAAACTGTATAAAATCCCATGACAATCAAGCAAACTTTGGCATGTTTTAACAAGTCATCTGATAATAAACTGTATACTGCCTTGTTCGATGATAACTAACCAAGGAAAGATCAGTGTGTAGAGTGTTTCTCTTCTCAGAGGTCAAAAAAAAAAATTCTCACTTCCAGAAAAGGATCGTTCAAAGTAAGAGAAGGTACGAGCATTTACTACTACTAGGTCATACTTAAAGGATGTCATCTTCTGGTCTCGAATACCAATATCATTGACCTGCTTAATAATATGCTTACAAATAATACTACAAAAAAAATACCTGAAAGCATCATATTATGAAATGTCAACTAATCATTTTCATCATTACATGTCACCAATTTAAATATTTGTAAGGATATTATTGATCAAAAGTGCAACAGTGTGATTGTAAGCATCCCGTAGCGACATTTCAATGTTATGAAAGAAGCACCAGATGACACATCTGCTAAATGAAAAACTTCAGACATTATGGTAAACAAGGTGACAACCTTAAGGCCAAAAAACCGTCCAGCTGCTGCAAAAAGGTGGAGGATGCTCCTGGTCCTTAAGCTTGAAAAAACCTCGGTAGCTGAAGTACTCCCTTTGTTTAGAGTTTCCTCACAGTCCGTAAGCGCAGCAGGTGGTAATATATTTTCCGGTGATTGGAGGAGAAAGCGACCACTCCTATTTTAGAGAAAAGAGTTGCAAATTTAGGAAGTTGAGAAGTCTAAACCAAGATTGAAGACATTTAAACAAATACAACAACAACAACAACTTAGCCTTTTGTCCCAAGCAAAGACATTTAAACAAATATATCATCTTATTTGCCTTCAGAGAGAAAGGAAGTACGACTCCTATATGATATCAGCTATAAATATTATCCACAAAAATGTTGACAAAATAGTGCAAAAGGTCTACGTGAGCCCTGAACATTAGGATGTATCTACTCTGCCCCAAAACAAAAATGGTGCAAACACATTCCTCATGTAGAGTTGTAGACCACAAAAAATAATTCATGTGGCCAGTTTTGCAGAGTGTTTTTTATTGAATTGTAGGGAGAATTCCCTTTCGTCATGCAGGATATGAAGATGACCCAGCAAACCTCCCCTCCCCTCGAGAAGTTACGATTGACGAATCTATACTTCTTACACATTGACCCATACCGAGTTAAATAAAACATTGCTGTGCTATTATTGACCTTAATTTTATCCTATCAATTCCTAAATGACATTCTAAAACACCAATCCACCATCAGGTAGAGAACACACAACATTTAATGGTTGGCATTTATGAAATGGCTCTCATCACACATTCGAGTGATGCAATTGTGGTTCAGAAGCTTTTATAACACAAAATAGGGTTTATAAAGAATGGTAGATGTAAGATACCAGGATTAATGAAAATAGTAACACACCTTATATTTATTCCAAGACTAATATACGCCTGGCCATATGCCCTTACTTGAAGCACTTCATTCCCAAAACAATCTGAGAAGCCCTTTTTCCCTGCATTCTGCACAATTCATAAACATAAAGAAGAGATCAATTCCATAAACAGGTATGTGCAACAACTGCAAAAAGGACATACACAAGAAAAACAAATCTATTAAGTGTCAGATGCAATTGGTGGCTGAACAAAATCCACTTCATTCCATGTAATGTGGCTCATTTACAAGCCACATGTTCTGGATATACATTACGACCAGAGTATTTGGTGTAACAATTCAGCGTGATTCATCGTGTTAGCAATTTACGCATTAAAATGTTAAGAAAAAAGAGCTAACATAATTCAATGCAAATATGCGACAAATCAAGTTCAAGCATGATATGAACATTCTTATAAATCTGAAAGCATAACAAATAATTCATCAGATTTTATTTGCAACAGTCATCGAACTCACCTTAAACAACAAAGGAAGTAATAAATTCTCAGAACTAGCGAAGATTTTGGAAACTGTTCAAAACACCAGTTTACATTTACATAGATATTTTCAAAACATGCAAACACATGAAAAGCATCCATATAATCTTTGATGGCAAGTAAAGAAATATTTAGGATCAAGAAAATTAAACTAGCATATCGGTACCTGATTAAAAATGGCATTCCAACCATGGTACAAAAGGTATTAATCTAATAATTGTTTCTGGCGGGATGTCAACCCAGCTTTTAGTTTGTATACTGGTTAGCTCTTTCTGGGCATGACCAGAAAGACACACATGGGCGCGATGAGAAACATAACTATTCAGATTTTACACAAGAGATATCACATGCTTGCACAGTGATCTCAAATTCAGATTTTACACAACATGACAACAAGAAATATGACATGCAAAAGCACAGTAATCTCAATTTCAGTACTCTTCCACATCACCCAAGCAATTTATAGAAGTCCACAACAACTAAATATGGGAATACACGCAATGTAACTCCTGGTTTAGGGAAATATGTGTCAACAGATGGTACAAGAAACTGAACACCTAAAATACAGTTTAGCCAATAGTAAAGAGGTAAGGCAAATGCAAATACAAAAGTTAATTAAATAATTATTTTGTATCATTACCTTGTTTGTGTCCTTAGCTGCTGCGACATCTCGTTTCAGGATAACATCTTTTGGGGACTGAGAAATTTGGACATTTTTGCACAGCTGTCTCTGAATAGTAAGAAGGCGTGTGTGCCTATTGCAAGCGATTGCCCACAAAATAAGTTGTTCAACATCAATGCAACTCAGATCAAGAGAAAGATTAGCCTCTTTATCTGTAAATGGGTCAAGTACAAACGAACTATGCTGACACTTTATCTGCATCTCTTGCCCTGCCTCAATTTTGATAAAAGGAGATGAATCAGGTTCTGCTGTGCTAGTGCTTTTTCCATCTAGCCAGTAATTAACTTTCAGGCCAGGTATCTTAAAACCACTTGAATCGAACTCCCCATCTTGAACAAGCTGCATTAGAGAAGCATTTCCAGTTTGTCCAGTGCCACTGTCAGAGATGAGTTCAGATCTTATTGCATCTTTCCACCTTCCCTGTCGAAGAACATTAGCCTGCCTAATAATAGTGTCCATAGCAAGAGAGATGCAGAACTCATGGAGTATAGCATATAGCACTGTGAAGGGATTATCAGAAGCTGCCATTCTTCTTTCTATATCATCACCAAGAGCAAATCTCCTACTTTCATCAAGCTTAATTGGACCTTTCTTCTCTCCAACCAGTAACTCCATATGCAATATCCTCCATAAGTCTACATTACCACGGTAACCTAATGTGAGAAGAACTTTAAATTCTCCATCCACACAGAAAACTGCTATTCCATCAGTAACCGAAACATTAGATACTTCCTTAGGTCTTGGTGTCACAAGTACTTTGTATCGCACGCTAGCATCTAATTTCCGCAGAGCACGTTTTTGTTCATCTGGGGAAAGTTTATTTTGACTTCCTATGTCCTCTATACATCTTGGCAGCCTCTGATAACCCCCAGTAAGCATGACTTCAGTAGCAGAAGGAACATCAAACATAGGAGCCCGAAGTTTCTCCAAATCATCACGCATAAAGAACAGCCAGTCAGCTGTTTGAGTGAAGCATGTTTCATGGCTGTTGAGAGTAGATCCGAGCTGTTGACAATAATGGACCAAAGGAACCTGCGCAGATTGAAAATAGAATTGTTAATGGCAAAATACACTGTAATTCACGTCTTGGAAAACTAAACCAATGAGGAAATTTCAGAAAAAAAACTTAGTTTATCATGATAGAAATGGTATACGGGTAATAGAGGATGTAAAACAAACACTGATGGAGTCTGTACTTTATAAAAAAGGGCACAGAGTAAATGGCCTACAGTCAAACTGTAGCAAAAAATGACAGATAGAATATATTGTAAGAGGATATCACGGCTTTTAACAAAATGTTTGTCATCACAATTGAACTAAAGAGAAAATTAAGTTACAATGGGGCATATCTAATGCAATCCATTGGCTAGATGGAATGACGCAAAATGCCTTGAAATCAAGTTGAAAACTTGTGAAGTCATTGAGGAAGTGCTCTATGGACTAGGTCAATGCCATATTCAAGCTTCATCACTGCTAGAGGGCAGGGGCAAAGAAAGGAAGTCTTACAGTTAACAGTACCCTTTTGGCTTTCATTGCCCCATTGTCTTTAACTTATTGCTTACTAGGCATTCTCATTTTCCTGTCCCAGGGTTAATTAAATTTGAAATAAAAAATTTATATGGCTGCTGACTACATTAAGAGCTATTTCTAATAAAAAATTAGAATATTTCATTTTAATTTATTAGAAAGCAAAAATGGCTTGCATGGTTGAACCAGGATTAGTTTGCATCAAATATGCTACAAATAGTATAACAGACACATTAGCACACTCAAACCATATAGTACAATCTGAAATTCTGAACTGGAAAAAAAATCAAAGAGATTCCCCCGATCTCTATTGCCATTCCATGGTTTTAAGGGTGTAGTTAATTTCTATTTGCAGATTTTACATTACCCTTAGCTCTGTGTGCAAGGTCATGGGCACCGGGCAGTATTTCAAAATGGAGTACGGTAGATTGTAAAATGAATTTCTTTCACTTGCTATATATATCCCAGAGCACACCATGAGAGCACCAGAAGGATAATACAAGTTTCTAGAGCCAAGCAACGTAAGTTTGTTCATACTACCATTGCACCAAATCAAACTAAATTAATAAATAACTGTGCCAAGATTTAACTGGATAACTTTTTATCCACCAAACAAATTATTACTGTTCAACTAGGAACTGAACTACAGACCCTACAAAATCAGAAGGAGCAAACCTGCTGGCACAGTCCATCAACAATCACCAATCTTCACTAGCCCACTACACTGCAACAAGCCAACAACTATGAATGGTCCATCTTTAACCCACTCAAGGTAGATAGGTGAGACAATGCCACTAAGACAACAAGCCCTAAAAGACCACAACTGAACTTGTTATTTTACACCATAGTATCAATACTAAGTTGGAGCCACTCACAACAGTCAAATTGAATTCATGAATTATTACCACACTGGAATTATGGCACGGAAAATAAGAAGCGACAGGAAACAGGACTGCTGAGACTCGAATTAGGTGGGGCACCTGCTGGCACCACTTGGCGAGGACGTGGAGACGAAGCATGCGCTGGCGCGTGCGTGTGATGAACTTGAGCAAATCGATCTTCTTCTCGGTGTCGGAGCGCTGCCAGCCGCCATTGGCTCCAGCGCCGATGCCCTTCCCCTCGGCCTCCGCCTGCGACTTCTCCACGAGCTCCCGCAGCGCGAGGTAAGACTCCTCCGCCGCCCGCCGCACCACCGCGCCCAGCTCCACCGTCTGCTGCCCCAGCTCCACCGCCATTCCCGCCCGCCCGCCCGCCCGCCCCGCAGCTAGGGTTTCAGCGTCTCACCACCTTCGCCTTCTTCAGCTCCTTCGCCTGCCGGAATCCCGCGCGCGCCGGAGACGAAACCGTATCCCCGCCCCGCCAACGGGCGCACGCGAGGACCCGGAGGAACCAAGCGGGGTATGGGCGCGGCGCGCCGCGAATTGGGGTAGAAAGGGCGCGAGCACGACTGAATTTGGAAACCAATCGATCGAGGATACAGCTCCGGGAGGCAGCTGAGGCCGACGGCGAAGAAGTATGGAAAGGGACGATAGGGTGGAGGCGAGAGAGGGAGGTCGCCGGCGGCGAATCGGCGGCGGCGGCGAGAGGGGCGGGGGTGAGGCCTCTCTCCTCCTCTCGCGCTCTGCTATCGGTCGGAACCCGGCCGTCAGTGCGAGTGCGCCCTAGTCGACGGGCCCACGCGAAGGCGGAGGGCCAGGAGGGGTTATCTGCCGTCCGATCGGGTTGGAGGCAAAGGGATCAACGGCTCGATGGTGACACCCCTACAAACGGCATTCAGCCTTCTCGGCTTTCTCTAAAACATCTTCGGTAGATGCCAAAACGGTATTATCTTCCAATAATTTTTAACAGATTACATTGCCAATACTAAAATATCTTTAGTGATAGTAAAATACATCTCCATCTTACTAAAATGCAAGGATATTCCTCCCTCCATGCTATCTATCGAGTAATCTGTTGGCACTAACCAAAAACATAAAAGTGTTATTGGTGATGGAAAGAGAAAATTTATAAGATGTGAGAGGTGGTTAATCTCCTGGAGATGCTCTCTATATATTAGAGTTGTTTTATAGGCAGTCTCATGTAATGACACGTCATTTTGAGCTGACTAAACAAACAACCTTTATAATAGCTAGGATGTCATTTTTCTTTATCTCGTAATAGTACCATATCCTTAATTCATGGAATAAAAAATAAATATTGTGAGTAGTATGATAACAACAACCCGTCCAATGGTGAGCAAACGGTCTCATATGTTTAATTTTAAACTGTGAGGTGGTTGTTGCAACCACCTCGTTCTCCCCCCTCCTACTTTGTCCTCCACATCATCAAAAATTTTATATGGATTTACATAAGACAACTGCTAACGTATAGCAATGTACTTGCCCTGACCGATCCAATGGCCATTAGATGACAACACTGCGTCGATGAAAAGAAGGCAAAGATGTACATGATACGTTGCTGAACTAGTGAGAGCAACTTCAGCAAATTACTCATCTCTCCTAATATAAAAAACTATCTTTTGGTAATAGGAGATGCTCCACCATATTACCCATTCCATCCCTATTAATACAAAATACTTTTTATAATCGCCAAAACACACCTCCCTTCTACAAAGTAGGGGATTACTCCATCTACCCTGTACATTGAGTAATCTGCTACAACACTGGTTATAAGAAATAAAAAAATAATATCAGCGATGGAGGGAGAAAATATATAAAGTACGATAGACGAGTAATCTGTTGGAAATGGTCTAAGATCTTTTAATATTTGTGCCAGTGATAATCTTCGATCCAACAAACGATCATACTCCGCAAGCTATATCGATGCAAGGCCCATGTTGATGGTCCTTAAATAACAAATTCAACCATCAACTTTCGTATCTTTTAATATAAAAATAATCACAAAACTTAGCTATAGAATTTTATTCTAATTGGTTCCACAAGTTTTGATGAATTATGATTTGCAGGCACTCACACGTGAAACGTAAGAGAAAACACAAGTGAACGCCGAAGAAATGCACAGAAGATCCCGTCCTGCGTCTCATACAAGAAGGTCCCACTTAACGGATCAAACCGACATTACAAGATGGCAAACACCAAGGGATAATAAGATCAAGGCCCACCTACCAGCCTGTGGAGCAAAGCTGGTGCAAAGTGGGGCCACCAGGGCGTCGGGCGAATCTGGACTAGCTCTCGTCCAGATGCAGCTTGGCAGGAGATTCGTCCTTATTCTCCTGAAGTCGATGCCTAGTGTTTCCTTGTATATCGCGGTCCCCAAACTGACCTTGAAGAGTATAAAAGGAGTAGAGCCCCTCACCCACAACACACAACACATTTTTAGAGAAGAAGAAGTAGAGGGACTCTACCTTACCTTGTAAAATTAGGATAGGGAGTGTGTGAGGAGAAGGATTTGCCGACATCTCTTCTACCTTGTACCTCGGTAGGTACGAATCTTTTGAGTAAGTACCTAGATTTATCTGAGTGGTAAGTTCTTGGTAAAGTTATACTCTTGTTGTTATTTATTTGCGGGATCATCGTTTGTTCTTATAGCGGATACTCTAGTAGAGGGCCCCTCATAAAGATGAGATAACCCTGCGCGATGCTAGAGTAGTAGTCGACGGTATAAACGTGGTGCTTAGGCCTTAGGTTACCTTTGTCTGCCTCGAGCCCCACGGTGTTGTAGGGATAGGCAGCAAGTGGTGACAGCCCTGTCCGTCCGTCATGTTCCGGCGTGGTTTGTGCATCCCCCGCGTTCGCGTTTCGGCGTAGAGCTGTTGGCCGGAATCACTTGGTAGACCAAGGAGAGCCGGTGCCCGAAGCAGACGAATAGCAGCTGAGTATATCCTTTCCTTCCTTGATCCTTTCCCTTAAAAAAGCCACGCTACCAAGACCTTTCTATCTCTTGTTCTTCAAGGTAAACTAGCTAGAAAACTATTAGACATCCATTCCCAAAGAAAATACGATATCCTGAATACTCTCCAGGTGAAGTGCTACAGCAGTATATCTGTGTGCTTGCGGATTTATTCGAAATCGTTAAGAAATACCAACAAGCATTTCTAGCACCGTTGCCAAGGAATGTTTGTTGTAGTTGTCTTTGAACCTAGTTTGCCCGTGTATCCTTTCCTTTTTACCTTTTTCTTTCTTTTATCTTTTTTCTTATCGTGGAGCATATTTCTATCCAAAAACTTTCTGCTCCCAAGGGCGAGTTCTTAGAGTCACCTCAATCATCTAAGCCCATCACAGCTTCTGGCTATGAGCTCCGTCTTGACTTCATTGCCATGGTTCGAGAACAACCCTTCTCAGGTTTCGATGATGAAAAACCCTTACCACCACCTACGAGAGTTCGAGCAGTTGTGCTCGTGCCTGACAATCGCAAGCATGGCACAGGAAACACTTCGGTGGAAGTTGTTTCTTTTCTCCCTTACTGAGAGAGCGAAGCAATGGTACACCCATAACATAGGGAAGGTAAACGGAGAATGGGACGAACTAAGGGACATGTTTTGTCTTGTGTTCTTCCCTATTTCTTGCATCGCTTCCCTACGAAAAGAGATCCTTGACTTTCGTCAGGATGAGAAGGAGAACATAGGTGCAGCCTGGGCTAGGTTTTCAAGGTTAAGACATGCTGGCCCGGACTTGTCTATCCCTAACGATGTGTTGCTTCAACACTTTTGGTTAGGGCTTAGCAAGGAGTCTGCCCTACAGCTTGACATCACTATTGGGGGATCTTTCACACACAAAACCATGGCCGAAGGAGAAACACTTCTAGACTGTATCCTAGAAAACACCTCCTTTACCGAGTCCCTTCCAGCAGTTGAGCCGTCAAGCCCAGAGGAAGTCCCGTTAGTAGAGTCTGCACCCTTATTGCTAACCTACCCAGACATCTTCCGAGCCTTCCCCCGAACCAGAAACCCCAGAGGAAGAAGAAATTCAACCTCCGGAGTTTCCCTTTGAATTCGAGGAAGATTTATTTGAAGATTTTGGGAACACCTCAAATTACTTCCAACACAAAAAGCCACCAGTTCCAAACTCCCTTAGTGAATCTCTAGAGGAAGATTTCCTTAGGCATACCATTAGGAAGCTGACAACCATCATGAGCAATGAATGGCTCAAAGAGGTGGAGGTTTCTCCTAAAGCAATTCAGATTTAAACCCCCTCCTCAACTATTCGTGCCCGCAAGCACACGGAATACCGTTGTAGCATTTTACCCCATGAGTAAACTTGGGTGTCGTATTTATATTTCCGCAGGGAAGGCGGTGGTTTAAAGAGTTATTAAATTTAGGAGAATATCTCTATTAAATGTCTGAAGTCTAAACATGGGTAATAATAATATTGATAGGGAGGTAGTGTGACACAAGATAGACCAAACTCAGATAAAAAAGCTAGGATCAGAGAGAGATAAAAGAGCATTCAAGGGCATATAAAGATTTATTCCTATCTAGGCAAGAATAACTCATACTTGCAATGAATACACATGTTTAGGATTGAGCTCTAGACTCTCAAGAACTACCAAGAGAACTGCACATGACTGGCAGAGGAGCCGCCAGCCAATTCGGCTACTTTATGGACCTCCTACTGCCCTACCCTAACGGGGAGGATCACGGAGGATGGATAGGGATGTCACCACTTGCCGCCTACCTCAACAAACCGTGGGGTAGAACCGCATTCAAATGTAACCATTAACCTAGACACGACGTCTGCATTAATAATTACCACTCTAGCCTTGCGCAAGGACATCCGTCTCTATCAGGAGCCTTAGTTCTAGAGCGTCTAGTTAAGGCAAATGAAACCATTGCCGTGGCACTAGATGTGTTACCTGACTAAACATGCAAGGTACATGGTTCAAGTATGAACTGTGAAAGGATCACATGACTAAGGGCCTATTTGGATGAGGGGGACTAAACTTTAGTCTCCGTCACATCGGATGTTTGGACACCAATTAGAAGTATTAAATATAGTCTAATTACAAATCAATTGCATAAATGGAAGGTAATTTACTAGACGAATCCATTAAGCCTAACTAGTCTATGATTTGACCATGTTGTGCTACAATAAACATGCACTAATGATGGATTAATTATGCTGAATAGATTCATCTTGTGAATTAGCCTCCATTTATGCAATTGGTTTTGTAATTAGCCTATATTTAATACTCATAATTGGTGTCCAAACATCCGATGTGACGGGCTAAACTTTAGTACGACAGATCGAAACAGGCCCTAACTATAGGCATATGAACCAAGAACAAGCTAAGATAAGGAAATAAACTTTATTGCATAACTCAAAGTTATTACATAAAAGAGAAGATGCAAGACCATACCAAACTCTTCATGAAGACTAGAAGATCTTGAAGAACTACTCTCCACCTACACTCCACTAGCCTGGAGAACTTTACAAATGAGAAGATGGCTATATCTTGGTGTACTCATTTAGGGGGACCCCCCTTGTAATTATAGTCTTGGAAGGTCGGTTTGCAGCCGGCAATTCAGCTCCAAGCATGTAGAACCGACTTGGAGAAGCGTCTTGGAGTCACCACGTGGCGGCTGGAGGCGAGAGGAGGCAAAGGCAATTCGGTCGAACTGGTAGTTGGGCCGACCCAGGCCTGCCTCCAACCAACCTCCTCTTTGGTGTAATCGTAAGTAAGTGGACCCTCTTGCTGTTGGTCAGTGCATGGCCCTGAAGTAAGGTGGTTTTACTTGGTTGTGGGCCCTCCAATCCATGTGATGCTTGCGTGGTGGCGTGTGATTGGTCAATGTTGTGCTTCCTTGCCTTTGGAGTGTGTTTCTTGTTGGCATTTCTTATGCCCAATAGAATACGTATTCCGCAAGCGCACAAAATCTCCGTTGTAGCACTTCACCCTGGAGTATTCCAGGGTATCATAAATTTCCTCAGGGAAGCACTATGGTTTAAAGAGTATCAAAGAAGCGGGTGATAAACTTTTTACCAGAGATATCAACCAACTAATATAGTGGGGGTAAGCCAGATATGATAAGGTAAAGGCCAAGCAATGACCATCTGACATAGGAGACTCTAAACCTTAGAGCGGTAAGTAGCTAGGAGGACAACGAGCGAGAAAGACTCCTAAACTACTTCTAAACTAATGAGCTAGCCTCATGAGACTAAACATTGCTTCTAACTTGATATCGGGAACTAAGAGCTTAATTCGGCGGCCAGAGAGAGGAAGGACTGCAGAAAGGGGTGAGGGGGGAGTCCAACGGCAAACAACAACTACTGCTATGAAAACACCCAAACATGGTGGACTACGAGGGACGGATATGGCTATCACCACCTGCCGCCTACCACACTGTTCCATGGGGTGGAACACACTTCCTAGCTAACACTAAACCAGACACCACGTCTGCACTCGGTAGGATTTCTCTTGCGGCCTTCAAGAGAAATCCCTTCAACCTAGAGAACTCACTTGAGCCCCCTAGTTCGGGCGAGAAAACCCGCAAGGTAAGATCCCGAAAAACAAGATAGATAGCAAAGCCTATGCTAGAGGATGAACTTCCGCACACAAGTTGGATAACTTGGAAAGATAAAGTAAAGCTGACTCGAAAAGTAAAGAACATAACTTATATTGATAAATATCAAAGAGAAAGATACGAGAGCTATACCAGACTTCCAATGACGACTCCGGAATCCTAAGACAAGCTTGACTCGACTCTAACTCCTAGACTACTAAACCTAACTCTAGAAAGTGAAATGAGTGAAGAGAACTCCTTGGTGTGTCCTTTACAAGCTGATGTGCACCCCTATTTATAGTGTGGAGGTGCTTAGGAGGAGGTCGGTAAAATGGTTGTGGATTTGGCATGATTCGTAAGCCGGCAGGCCTCATCCAGTCCGACTGCCTGGGATGGTGGCCACTTGGCATAGCCTTTCTTCTGGACGATCCTGATGCTCTCCTGGAGTCAGTGGAGGTGGCGTTTGTCCGAAGCAGAACAGTTGGATGCCGGCCAGCGTGATACAGGCCGGTCGGCCTGGCTCTAGCGTGTCTCATCTCTGCATTGCGCCGACTTGATGATCAATTGAATGGGTCTAGAAGTCGACTAGAGGTGGGGTGAATAGTCGAAACTAAAAAAATTACAACACTTAAAACAATTCTATAAGTAACTTTTGGAGTCTTCAGATATTTGTCCGGAATCTTCGCAACTTTTAGAGATTCCTGAGAAGTATCCGGATACTCCAGAGAAATGTGCTGAAACCAAATTCAACCAATCAAACCTTAACCAAAAGTAGATCAAAGTATTTGCAAGTTTCTAGGCTTGTTTCTACCCCTTCTTTCCAACTGCCTGCAGTCAAAACCTTTCCAACAAGTAGATCGAGAGCAAACCCTAGAATTCTAGTAAGAAACAAGAACTTCAACAAATCACAAAGTAAATGTACAGGGAGATAAGAATTTGTTTCCCGAAGTTCAGTTCCCCATAAGGAACCTACGTCTCCATTGAGACACTCAAGAAGAACACTTACTTCTTGAGCTATGTGGCCTCTCCTTAGCAACCCCAAGATCATTAATGTCACTTACTAGAATGTTGACGTTGTACAAATGTCCCGGGGCACACCACAAGCTTGGGTGCTCAACGGGCGATGCCTGAGCTTGAAGCTACAAGAGTAACAAACACGAAATCCACCGGCTTGACGAAGAATGAGGTGCTCAAGAGATGGGAAATCAGCTCACTAGCACTCTCACTTGCTCTCCCTTCAATTTCCCTTCAAATCCCTCACCAAATCTCACTTGGAATCAAGGAGGGGAGTAAAGAGGGGCTCTTGAATGCTCAGTGGAAGAGTGCATGCGAGTTAGGTCGGAGAGTGATAAATGAGAGGGGTGTGAGGGGTATTTATATCTCTTCCCTCAAAAAATAGGCGTTGTGTAGTTAAATCCGGAGACTCCGAAGAATTCTTCGGAGACTCCGGACATCTCTCCTCTGGAGACTTCGGAAATCTCCGGAGACTCCGCATATGTCCAGAGACATGTCAACACTCCGTAGAAACCAAAATGTACGAAGACTTTGGAAAATTTTCCGGACATTCCGAACAATCTGCAGTTAGCACTCCTGAGATATCTCATGTGATGTGTGAGTGCAAAGGTGTCTCTCATAGGTTTGTTAGATCATCTTGAGCACCTTATTCTATGCAAAACGAGTATATTTTATGTCCCTCTTGATAGTACGACATTTCTATACTCAATTTCTAAAGATTAAATAATTAAATCCTCATGATTCTTCACTTTGCAACTTTCATTTCCTTTTGGTAGTTATCTCCTTATATTAATTTATCCATCACCTGTAGTACCTGCTCATCATGCTCATAGATAATATTAGTTCCACAAGCGTATGTCATTAATCAACCAAAACCCACTAAGCGGGCCTAGATATTTTTTCGATCTCCCCCTTTTTGGTGACTGATGACAACACACTTGTGGCTTACAAGAGATAGATCATTTAAGAAACGAGCAAGTGAAATGAATACTCCCCATTAATGTGTGCATCTTGCTTTGAATACAATCTTGTAACTTTGACAAAAAGTCAAATATTGCACACATAACAAGGAATTCATCTCAAACCTATAGTGGCGTGCCTATGTGTGTGCAACAAAGCAAGTGTGATGCAATATGACAGGTTATGCACTCAAAAAAAATAAAAGACGATTGGAGTGGCACAATCTCCAGAGTTTCCGAAGAAATCTCCGGAGTCTCCGCAACCTGCGGAGTTTCCGAACTTTTCTCCGGATTTTTTGAAGACTCTGCCATTTCACAGAAAAAACTAGTCATCAAACAACGAAATCATCACACTAACAAATGTTCTTGATAACTTAAAGGTTCAAGAGAGATCCTAGCACACATAATCCACGCATTACAAGTCCTCAAGCCACATAGTCTTACACAAATAAGTCCAAGAAATGAAATTTTTAAAGATACAAGATGGCGAGATACATAAATGATCTCTTTCACTCCCCCTCTTTCACTCCCCCTTTGGCAACAAGTACCAAAAAAGGGACTGAAAGGCAGCAGAAAGATCATTTTCTCATTGTCCTCCTCCTCCTCAATGTCATCATCCTCCTCCTCGTCATCATCGTGCTCAAAGAACTGTAATGGTACTTCCTCCTCCTCATCCCGAGTGCGGCGAGAGCGATGAGGTGCAGTCCTAGAGGTCCTTGTAGGTGGAGCAGGAGCTGGTTCTTGAAAGTGCATTTGGCCCCCTAAGTGGGTTTTGGTGTTGATGACATGCATAATTAAGGAGCTAATGTGTTTATTGAGCTATGGACAGGTTAAAATTCAATGAAATGAATTATATGCTTGAAAAGACACCAATTTACTTGATAGATGGTGATGGAGCTCAAAAGAAGATTTTATTTATTTTCTATTTTAAATTCTAATATAAGAAATACCATACTATTAAGAGGGATGCAAATGGATAGATTGAAGATGTCAAAGTGCTTAATTGAGATGCTAACTACCCAAGAGAGACACATAATCACACACTTGTGCACTTAGTTTTCTCACTAACTGTTATCACCGTAATTTAGGCGGGCCAGAAAGGTGGGCCGCGAAGCAAGATGAGCTCGAAAGATAATCATAGTGGGCTTGCGAATCGGCCCCTGCACGGGTGTTTGAGGCTGGGGTTGGCCATGTATCTAGATAGGCATGTGTGTTTAAATAGTTTAAATAGAGATAGCCAAGATTCGTGTCGTGGTTAGTTAGAATTGGTTAGAGAAGGTAAGTCTCCAGACTATAAATACATACCCTGGATTATGAATAAAACAATCAATCAATCACCAACAATTCTCGGCGCATCACCACCCCGATTCTAGGGTTTCTCGGGTATGTGCCGTGCAGCCCCGATCACGGGCGGCATCGTTCCTGCTTATTTAACTTTTATATTTCTCGTATTGAAGCATTGTTGATGGTGAGTAACACTAGTTATCTTGGCGTTTATAGACTAGCATCGGCTCTTCCATGCTTTAATAGTGCATCGTTTGTTACCTGTAAACGTTCAGCTGTCATCATGCCCGATCTCGGGTATAAGGGCAGTGTCTTGCTTTGTTCTTGGTTAGTAGATCCAATCTGTTATGGTTAGTCTTCGTTCATCGAAGATTTAGTTTAATATCTGCATGATTAGGCCTTTCAAATGGGTTGAATGTTCCGGCAGTACGTTTGGTGCTTTATATCAACTTAAAAAGGGATCATTCCAGGAATCGACTCTCTGTTGGTTTTTAGGCCTCTGTTTAGGTTGTTATTTCGTTACCTTGCGTATCTGTTAGGCTCAATTACGTGTAGAATGTTCTGGCTATGCAGTGAAAGCTTTAATTATTGTAGATTGGATTAGCTTAATGGTTACAGAGCAAGTTTTATATTACCATCGGATATGCTTGCCTTATTCATATATATATAGATCCGATCTGGTATTGAATACAATCGGCTCTTTATAGAGCAAGTTTTATATTACCATCGGATATGCTTGCCTTATTCATATATATAGATCGGATTAGCTTAATGGTTACAGAGGAAGTTTTATTTTACCATCGGATATGCTTGCCTTATTCATATATCTAGATCCGATTTGGTACTGAATACAATCGGCTCTTTGCAGCCGATATCGGGAATCACCCGATGAGCCGATTACGGCTCGGACTAATGTTTATACGTGTCTATGCATGCAGGAAACTAACATATAACACCTTTCTGATCAGGTACAAGGTCAGGTGGCATGCCTAGCAACCTAGACGCCAGGTCGTGTGCCAGATCTCGGGCTGTTGACCGAGAGATCGTGGCCCACCAGCATTCCCGGGAGCCTCCCGGTTCCTCGTGTTGCCTATCGCTGCTCACCAATGGGTTTTGACCGATAACACATTCTGGCACGCCTAGTGGGACCATCTTCATCAACTACATCGACTTCTACTGACGGGATGATGAGGGATGATCCAATCACGTACGAGTAGATGCCTGCTGAGCACAAGCAGAAATACGACGAGATCAAGGCTCTCTTCTGATAGGGACAAACCCGTGGGTGGCCCAATCTTCACGACAATAGGTACGAACAAAGGAAATTGGAAGAAAATGTGACACTCAGATAATTAGTATTATCACACCCTAAATTTTAATATGATGTTGTGCGCAAAATGTGGTGAAAGTATGTTTAACAATTTAAATGCTAAGAAAAAGGGTTGGTTTTATATAATTATAATTTAATAAAGGTCCTTTAGTGTTAAAATAGATGAGAATGGGAAGTGGAATTCAAATACATAAAGGTTATTTTGGCAAAAGTCAAAAACTTGGGTTTAAAACGCAAATATAGGTGAAACTACACATAGGATGTATATGTAGTGTAGTTTTTAAATAGGATTTATATAAAGTTTAGAAACTTTGCTAAGTTTTATATTAATTACAAATCCTTAGCTTTCCTGCTAATGAACCTTAAAACAAATTTGTAGGTTTTGGAAAACCCTACACTTTTGCTTTTGGGCCCATCCTTATTTGAGCTCTGGTTTGAAAGATATTGAGACTTTACAGTGGAGTCCTTGTGTTTTTGAGAAATTCCATTTCAGTCCCCTTTCGTCTACCTCCCTCCCTCCTCCTCTGTTTCTCTGCCGTGCGCAGCCGCCGCTCTGGCCGGCCATGTACGCCACCCCCGCCGCCTCAGCGCCGTCCTGCACCGGGCCACGTGCCCTTCCCTGCCTCGCCGACGCCTTCCCTGACCCCGCGCTGGCCGCCCCTGCCCTCTCCACGTCGCACCTGTCGCCTATCCGAGCCGCGCTTCACCACCGCTTGCCGTCGCTGCAACCCAGTGCCACCTCCTGCTTCCCGGCGACCCCACGTGTCATTTTCCGGCCGGCCGCCGCCGCAGCTCTCCCCGCTGTCTTCTTCTTTGCGCGCTACGCTACCCCCCGTCTCTGCCCGAACCACGCCGTGGCCGCCATGCACGCCACCGACTGTCAGCTTTGGCTCCCGCACGACCATGTCTTAGTCTGGACTCCGAACACCTCATGGAACTCCTTGTGTGCCTGCTCTTGCATTTGCACACACTATTTTCGCTCAATTTCTCTTGCTCCGACCACCACACTTCACCGGACATCATCCGCGGCTTCGGCTCACCATCGGCAGCCCCCACCGCCGCTCCCCATCCCCGATCCAAAGTACCAACAGCACCGTCGTGACCCATCACAACTCACCGAGCGAACCAATCCCAGTTTCTTCCACCAGGACAGCCGGATCGCAGCGCCGACGAGCTCCTTACTCCGCCGCCGCTCGGCCTCCCGTCGACCCGCCGGTGCAGGGCCTCTTCACCCCGACCAAGGGCACCAACAGCACCACATCATCCCCCTGAAGCGATCCCGCCCCTCCTTCACCGCCCTCTGCCGCCCTAGCCCGCAGAACACCGTGCCGCCATCACCGCCGGTAAGAACCCGAGCCACCCCACCGTCGAGCACCGCCCTCCGCCCTGTCCCCGACCAAATTAGGCACTGGGAAAGCATCCCCACACTCCCGTGATGCTCATTCATGCCCTAGTGGTCCGTGTTCGCCGGCCCCTCGCCGGGACCACAAGCACCCCATCACGACCGCCGCCATCCATCATCGCCGGCCATGCTCCGTCGCGTGTCCTGGTGCACATCACCCACCCGTGAACACAGTAGCTCATGTAGATCATGTGGGACCAGTTCATCTCCGGCCAAACCCTCGCCGTCAGCGAGAACACGCCGGCCAGACGCCACGGCCGTCGTCTTCCCCAGGCAAGGACCCAATTGTAATCTAGCTTTATGTATTAGGGTCCCATATGCAAGAAACCAGGGGCCTCTCTGCGAAACTCCTTTATTATTTCATGTGTGCAAAACAGCTGACTTGTAAAATCCATAAGAATTGTACAAAAATCCAAAAATTGTCAAACAAGTTTTGTTAGAAATTAGGATTCAAGCTCTACAACTTTTATTAATGAAGTTTGGTTTGAAACTAAATACTTTTGAATCTATTTTAAACCTAAGTAAAAGGTGTATTTTATGCATAACTTTTGCATATTAACTTATTTTCTTATGATTTTTGGTATGCAGCATCTTTAGGTCATGTATGAGCTTGTGTAAAAGTTTCAAGCTTAGTACTATTTTTTAGTTTAAATTCTTTTAAACTTTTGCAAATCAAATTTGAAGTAGTTTAAATTTAATTAAGCTTGCTCCTAAAGCTTCTATGATTAAATCTCTTTACCATAACTTAATATGTTGATAATTAGTTCATAATTAAATTTTCAAGACTTTATAGTTCTATTTACTTAGGGTTTGAATTCAAACTTGAAATTTGAATTCAAATTCAAATGTTTTAGTTTCTATTTCCAGAAAATTATGAAAAATTCACCATAAGCTTATTTATTGAAAATAAACTTATCCACAAAAATTCAAGGTCAGAATCTTTGTAGTTTTCAAAATAAAAATTAAACTGGTCGAATTACTTCAAAGTAATTCCATTAAAATGACATAACTTAAGTATAGATAGTAGTTTGAAACCCCACCGCCTTGTTACATGAGTTTATGTGCACTAATTTATTGGATTGCAATTTTATCATGAAATAAAACCTTAACTCAAACACCACCTCACTTATGTGGCAGAACCGCCTGAATTATTCCGGCTCAAGTGCGCTAATGATAGCTATATAGCTGGCATTACCTCAACGTACTTCAAACAGTATAATCCGTTGGTCTGTCGGGTCTCCGCCCGATACAACCACGGTTCAACAGGATCGCAGCAGGTTTACCTCGTACGAAGACGAGTTTACAATCATAGAATAGCTCATCAACTTTTAATTTACAGTCATTCAAACATTATTACAAACCAGTTCAAATAAAGTAAACTTATACAAACACTGTTAAACATGACAAGCGGAACAACTTGTCCAAATTCACAGCAGAAATAAAAGTTTACACGACTACACACGTCGCAAAGGTGGACACCATGCTTAGCCCAAGGCTTGGTGTCACTCTGGAGGGTCACTGCCAGCCGGGGATGGTTCCCACTCCACGGACCAGCCAAAAGGAACGGACGTTGGCCACTCAGGGTTGTCCGTGGGATTCTGGTAGGTTATACCTGAAACAGATATTGGCAAGTCTGAGTATTCTAATACTCAGCAAGGCTTACCTGAGTTCGGGTATACTTTAGCCCGTAACTAGACTCATGAAGGCATTGTAAAGGTTCGGAGGTATTTTGAGCGGAAAAGCAACTAAGAACATAGTCTATTTTCAAGTTTTAGCTTTCAGATTCTAGTTCGATTAGCCAATCTAGGTAAGCACTGATACTAAGCAAGCAAGGTAGATATTCTCATCCATCAAAATTATTTCATTGAACATTACACTTTTTACTCCATGTGGCAAAAGGGATAAGCAATCTCAATCCTCATGAGAGGCTGACGATTCTGAATCGAATTTAACCTTGCAAGGTAAACCTAACACACATGCTTGGAACACCTAAAGATCGTTCCGAAGCAACCGTTTCCCTCATATTCCGGGTTATGGACCAGGGCCACCACAAGTGACTGCAGGACCGTACGCACACCAATTGTGCAGGACATACGTTTGTAGCGCGAGTACAAAACCCGTATTCCTGTCTGCCATGCAGAACGTACTCCCACACGTTGGTGCGTGTAAAATTAAAATAAAAGTCGAGTGGTGGAGACGTGTTCCATTTGCCGGGCCATTCGGGTACTAGGCTTACCGCTTACCATATTTCGCGGTATGTGGCTAGTACTTTCAAACGCTTAGCCACCACTACCACACATTTCGACCTTAAAACTTTTATCAAAATAGACAGGGTAATCTTCAGGTCATGATACAGCACATGACCCTATCCATCATCCTTATTGTGGTTGCAGAATTGTAAACAAGCAACTCCTATATCGCGCCAGTGACAGGAAATCACCCAACTTTTACTGGTCCTATTTAGCAGAGCATCTAAGCGATGAGGACTCGGGTTCAATACATTGGTTCCTAAGATTCATGCATTTAGGGTTTCATTACAACTCCTAGACGTAATGCAAGATATATAATATAATAATGGAACTGTAATAGAATTAAATACGGGGATATGCACCGGGGCTTGCCTTCCTGAGTGGGATTGGGAACAGGAGTGTCAGAGACTTCCGAATTTTGGTTCGGGGTTTCAATTAGTTCCTCGACGGCTTGGGTTGGATCTTCAGAAAACCCTTGGTCTTGTCCTAAGACCAACTCGTAATCTCCGTCGTCAAGCGTTGTTGATTCTATATGATATGCAATAAAATAAATGAGACCAAATTTATACTTAAGATCTTATGTTACAACAAAGTTGCAAGTTAAACAAGTCAACACATAGGAGTATGGTAAAAAGATCTTAACCAATTAGGTTTAAAGAGCTTACTTAACTAACCTTAAAACATTTTAAAATTTGAAATGTTTAAACTTAAAAGAACTTTATATTATCAAACAAAGTTAAGTGTAAAACCTTAACATAAGATCACATAAGACTTCAAGCAATTACATCTCGGAGATCATAAGTAACAAAGTTAAGGTGTAATAGTTACACATAAGAATACCCTTTAACTTTAGACTTGAAAAAGACATAAAAGCATTTAGTTTTTCACTAAACTTTATTAACAAAAGTTGTAGGGTTGAAAATATAGCTTCTAACAAAACTAGTTTTGCAATTTTTACATTTTTCTACAATTTATACAGAACTAAACATGTTTCAACCAAAGAAAAGAAACCAAACAGAAGCTTTTTGCAGAAAACCCCTTAGCAACTTTTCTTCTTAACAGATCTACCCTCCCTCGCGGCTCTCTCTCTCTCTCTCCCTCTCTCTCTTACATGTGGGGCCTCTTGCTTCTTCTCCCTTCCCCCTTCCTCTGCTCACGGCCATAGGCCGAGCGCCGGGGCAGCGCGGTGTCCCGCTCCAGCCGGCGATCCTGTGCCCGACCGACCCCAGTTGCACGGCGTCCCTCACGTGCAGATCGGCACCAAGCATCCCCGCTCCACCCCTTCTTCCCTAATCCCCTTGCAGACGCGGAACACCATGGCTGGCGGCAAGACCCGGCTCGGCCACGGTGGCCGGCGACGCCAGGACCACGGGGCTCCTAATTGGCTAGCTAGGGAGCATCACCAACGCCCTCAGAGTAAGCCCCAACCGTAGCTACGCCTCGAGACGACCGAAGCCCGCGGCTCGACGGCGACGCCCCATGGCCGTGGCTTGGCCATGGCGAGAGGGCGCGTTCCGGCCGTCCAGACCTTGGAGCAGGCGCTACTCTACCCTTGCCACGATCTATCACCCACCCTTGTCCCCCCAAACTACTCAGAACAGACCCAAGGGGTCGAGAGGAGGCTGCCCACCGGAGCCGGTCGGTGGCGGCGCTTGGAACCGGAACAGAACGCCAAAATCCGGTGAGGGTAGAAGCGAGGATGGCCTGGGGAGGGAAGGGATGGATAGTAGATGTCGTCACACAGCCCTGGGCACAAGCAATTGAAGAGGAATTGAAGGGCGGCGACGGGAGCTCGTAGGAGGTGCGTGGCGGCCATGCGGGAGTGTCTGTCGACATGGAGAAGCAAGGAACAGACAGTGAGGGGAAAAACAGCACCAGGAAGAAGAGCCAAGCGAGCGTGGAGAGGGCGAGCAGGAGGTGGAGGCGGCGCACTGCACGGCGGCGGCCGGGGGAGGAATTGTGGCGGCGGTAGAGCAGAGCAGGGGAGCAGAAGGGGCTCAGGGGAAGAAGATGAGAGGGAAAAACAGTTAAGGACCCAAGTGTAAAAACTGAAAGATCTAAGGGCCTCTCTATAAAGCAAGAATTCCCGTTGATTTAAAACTCAAGTGAAAATGTGCCCAAAATCAAAGTTGTAGAGTTTTTCAAACTCTACAAAAATGCTTTAGGGCTCGAGTTCAAAAGCTCAAAGTTTATAGCTTTATAAGATAGGTTTTGCATAAAGGTAAAATTTGAATTACCTTGGTCCTTACCAAGGTGAATTTGATCAAATTTGAATACATTTGCAAAAGTTTATGGAAGGTCATGATGACTTGCATTCTTACACATTAGTCCTCAAGTAAACACACAAGTTACTTTTATACATCATTTATTTCACATAAAAGCCCTATAGTTTTTGTTCTAAATACACATAGATCCCTACCTTTCTACCACAAACCCATTGTTTTTAAGATTTAACCTCCCTTTTTCACTTTTCTTACTACAAAGATAAAAATTAAACACTTAGCATAATTTTTCTCCTAGGTTCTAGTGCTACCTTCTATTTAACTCAAGTAACACTTAAGAGCCTATATTTTATAGAAATTACAGGTATACCCCTAGCCTTTTGTACTACCCACATATTCCATAGCAAGCATACAAATAAGCATACATGTATAGTACCAAAACCTAGTGTCCCTGTTTTCTAATTACCTGAATGTCACAACTTAAATCCTTGCATACCATGTAGAATCGACGACGCTCGACGGTGGAGACTACGAGTTAGTCCTGGAACAAGACCAAGCGTTTTCTGAAGACCCAATAAACGTCGCCGAGACTCTAACTGAAGCCCCGAACCAAAGTTTGGAAGTCTCTGAAACTCCTACCCCCAACCCCACTCAAGAAGGCAAGCCCCGGTGCATAACCCAGTATTTCAAATTACTACCTTATGCAATCTTATACTTATAAATTATATCCTGCATTAAGTCTAGGAGTTGAAATGGAACCTTAGATGCATTGATGCTAGGAACCTATGTAATGTGCCTGAGTCCATATCGGCTAGATGCTCTGCTAATAGGACCGGTAGAAGTCGAGTGATTTCCTGTCACTCGCGCGATATTGGAGTTGAGTGTTTACTATCTTGCAATCACTATAAGGATCATGGACGGGGTCATGTGCAGTAACATGACCTGGAAGTTTACCCCGTCTGTGTTGATAAAAGTTGATAAGGTCGCATTGTGTGGTAGTGGTGGCTAAGCGTTTGAAAGTACTAGCCACATGCCGCGAAATATGGTAAGCGGTAAGCCTAGTAACCAATCGGCCTGAGGAGTGGACATACCTCCCACCACTCGTAATTTGGTTTTTCTCACGCACCGACGTGCGGGAGTACGTTCCGCACAGCGGACAGCAATACGGTCATGTAGTCGCGCTACAGACGTATGTCCTGCACAATTGGTGTGTGTACGGTCCTACAGTCGCTTGTGGTGGCCCTGTTCCACGAGTCGGAATGAAAGGCAAACGGTTGCTTCGGAACTATCGTTGGATGTTCCAAGCGTGTGAGTTAGGTTTACCCTTGCAAGGTTATGAAATTCGATTCAGAATCGTCCATTTCTCGCGGAGATTGAGACTGCTTATTCCTTCTTCCACATAGAGTAAGAACTGTAACTATTGTTGAGATAATCCTGATGAATACTAATCTCTACCTTGCTTATCTAGTATAGGTGCTTACCTAGAATGGATAATCAAAATAGAATTTGAAAGCTAAAATTTGAGAGTAGATCATACTCTTTGTTGCTTTTCAGCTAAAGCGAAATCCAGAACCATTTCAAGCCTTCATGAGTCTAAATACGGGCTAAGTATACCCAATCCCGGGTAAGCCTTGCTGAGTATTAGAATACTCAGTCTTGCTTGTAACATTTTCAGGTATAACCTTCGAGAACCCCGCGGATAACTCTGCATGGCCAACTTCTGTTCCGTTTGGCTGGTCCGTGGAGTGGGAGCTGTCCTCGGCTGGCAGTGACCCTCCTGAGTGACACCAAGTTTTGGGCTGAGTACGGTGTCAACCTTCGCGACGTGCGTAGTCACGTGTTTATTTTCCTTCCGCTAGGAATCTGGACAAGCTATTTAGCTTGTCGTTTTAAACACTGTTTGTATAAATTTTACATTAAGTTTGAAAAAGGTTTGTAATAATGTTTGCATTTCTGTAAATTAAAAGTTAATGAGCTGTGCTGTGATTGTAAACTCGCCTTCGTGCGAGGTAAACCTGCTTCGATCCTGTTGAACCGTGGTTGTATCGGGCGGAGACCCGACAGACCAATGGGTTGTTCCGTTTGAAGTGCGTTGAGTTATTATCGGCTGTATAGCGATGACTAGCACACTTGAGCCGGAATAATTCAGGCGGTTCTGCCACCGAAAATTGCCGGGATGACTAGCTTTATACCTGCCAAGGTTGGATGCGACCAAGCGACGGGTAGAGGACACCAAAACCGTGACGATCTCGACTCGATCTCCGAACGTTCGCAGAACCACAAACCAGGACTAATCCACACAAAAGACCCGAAAGTCTAGAGCACGAATTAGGGGATCTCTGAGTCTAGTTTAGGAGGAAGCTGGAGACGATAAGCTACGGGTCCACAGATTTCAAGGATTTCGAAAGGTCCGATGTATCGAGGAGCAAGTTTCCCTTTTATACCAAACCTTTGAACATCTCGGGTAGGAGATACTCGAAGATATACGAAGACTCCGACTTGAAACCGTAATGGGTTTCTTCGTATATCAGCGTAGCTTTTCTGTCGAGATTGTGCTGTCTTAAGATTCGCCTGTATAATCCTTACTTTCTCTTCTGCGTCAATAACAAGGTCGGGTCCAAAGATTTTACGCTCGCCGGTTTGTGACCAACTCAAAGGAGTTCTACAACGGCGACCGTACATTGCTTCAAATGGGGCCATCTTGAGACTGGATTGATAGCTGTTATTGTATGAAAATTCTGCCGGTGGTAGGCATTTGTCCCAATGCTTATCATATTGGAGGACACAGGTTCTAAGCATATCCTCCAAATTCTGATTTACTCTTTCCGTCTGTCCATCTGTCTGAGGATGATACGCCGAGCTTCGAATTAACTTGGTTCCAAGAGCATCTTGGAGTTGCTCCCAGAACCGCGCGACGAATAGCGTCCCACGATCAGAAATGATTGTTTTAGGTATGCCTTGAAGACAAACAATTTGATCTAAATAGATCTCGGCATATCTTTTGGCCAGATACGTAGTATGCACAGGAAGAAAGTGTGCAGTTTTGGTTAATCGATCCACGATTACCCAAATAGAGTCATGTCTCAGAGAAGTATTAGGCAGACCAACAATAAAATCCATACTGATATCTTCCCATTTCCAAGAGGGAATGGTTAAAGGTTGGAGGGTACCAGCAGCCTTCAGATGACTGGCTTTGACTCTTTGGCAGATATCACATTCCGAGACATACTTGGCAATTTCTCGTCTCATACGGGTCCACCAGAAATTTTGTTTCAGATCTTGGTACATCTTTGTACTGCCAGGGTGTATAGAGAATTTGGATAGGTGGGCTTCCTCCATTATCTGTTTACGGAGTTTGTGGTCCTTGGGTACAACAAGTCATTTGTTGAACCACAAAACTCCTTCGGGATCTACTTGGAAACATTTATACTTTTTCTCTCCTTGTGTTAGCTTCTGCTTAATAATTCCAACTCCTTCACTGCGTTGCTGAGCTAGAACAATGTCATCCCTAAGCGTGGCTTCAACCGAAAGATGGTTTAAATCACCTTGGGGAATGATTTCTAGATTAAGCTTTCTCATTTCCCAACAAAGAGTTTCGTTGAAAGCTTCAACAGATAGGCAAGAACAATGTGCCTTGCGACTGAGGGCATCCGCAACAACATTGGCCTTGCCTGGGTGATAATGTACCTCTAGATCACAATCCTTGATCAGTTCTAACCAGCGTCTTTGCCTCATATTCAAATCTGATTGGGTAAAGATATATTTGAGGCTTTTGTGGTCAGTATAGATATGACACTTTGCACCCATTAGATGATGTCTCCAAATTTTCAAAGCATGGATGACAGCTGCTAGTTCGAGGTCATGAGTAGGATAGTTCTGTTTATGAACTCTGAGTGCCCGAGATGCATATACTATCACTCGGTGGTCTTGCATAAGGACACAACCAAGTCCAGTTCCTGATGCATCACAATAGATATCAAAGGGTTTTGACACATCAGGTTGAGCCAAGACTGGAGTAGTAGTGAGATGATCTCTGAGAATATGGAATGCATCATCGCATTTTTGATTCCAAGAAAATTTAACACCTTTCTTCAGTAGTTCGGTCATAGGTTTGGCTATTCTGGAGAAATCCGGGATGAACCGACGATAATAGCCTGCTAGACCAAGAAAACTACGGATCTGATGGACTGAGGTTGGGGTTTCCAATCCATCGCTTCTTGTACTTTGCTGGGATCGATGGATATTCCGTCACCAGAAATGGTATGGTCCAGAAATTTTACCGTATCCAACCAAAACTTGCACTTGGAGAATTTGGCGTACAGGTGGTGGTCTCTTAATCGCTGAATGATAACATGGAGATGCTGGGCATGATCTTTTGGGTTTTTGGAGTAGATCAAAATGTCGTCAATGAAGACCACAACAAATTTGTCGAGTTCTTGCATGAAGATAGAATTCATGAGGTACATGAAGTAGGCTGGAGCATTAGTGAGACCAAACGACATGACTAGATACTCGTATAGGCCATATCGAGTAGAGAAGGCTGTTTTTGGAACATCACTGGGCCGGATCTTAATTTGATGATAGCCGGAACGAAGATCAATCTTGGAGAATACCTTAGCTCCGGCTAGTTGATCGAAAAGAATGTCAATGCGGGGTAGGGGATACTTATTTTTGATGGTCACCGCATTGAGAGGACGATAATCAACACACAGCCTTAAGCTATTGTCCTTCTTTTTCACAAACAGGGCTGGACAACCCCAGGGTGATGCACTTGGACGAATGAAACCTTTGTCCAAGAGGTCCTGGAGTTGGATTTTCAATTCAGCCAACTCGTTAGGAGGCATGCGATAAGATTTCTTAGAGATAGGGGCTGTGCCAGGTTGAAGTTCTATGATGAACTCGATATCTCTGTCTGGGGGCATTCTAGGTAGGTCATTCGGAAAAACATCTGGATATTCACAGACGATTGGAATATCCTTTAGCTTGACCCTAGATGTAGCATAGGTGCAAGAGTTGAAGTACTTTGGTTGTGGGAGATAAAGAAGGGTAGGCTCATTTTCTGATGAACCTATCTCCACCATTCGGGAAGGGATATCTATAGATACATGGTACTAGGTCATCCAATTCATTCCTAAAAGAACATCCATTCCTTTTAGATCTAACAGTAATAAATCTGCCCTCATCAGATTATTACCCATTTGAATTGGTACACCTCTACAGACGTGATTTGAGGAGATGCTACCACCAGGAGTTGTTATTATATATATCCCACTAATAGGATAAATATCCAGGCCTATCTTAGTTTCAAACTTTGTACTGATAAAACTATGGGTGGCACCGGTATCAAAAAGAACAGTAACGGGGTAATGGTTGATAGAAAATATACCCGTCATTATCGGTGTCCCCTCGGGAAGTTCGGAGAGTGTAGTAAGATTCACCCTCCCTTGACGGACCTGCACCACTTGCCTTTTGCCCTTAGCCTTGTTGTTCGGATTAGATGCCTGCCCTTGGAAAGATTTCCTAGGTTGAGGGCAGTCCTTGATGAAGTGGGACGGGCTTCCGCAATTGAAACAACGATAGTTGCTGTTTTCTGGAGTGGCTGGCGGAAAGCTCGGCCGCGGACCTTGTCGTGGTTGCTGTTGATTTTGTGGCGGCGGTGGTCAGTTGAATTGTGCCTGTTGGGGAGGTCGGGCTACCCATCTGCCAGGCAAATTGCCTCGAGGCGGAGCTCGAGGGACGTTACTTGGAACAAACCGATACCTTGACGATTGTGGAGTTGTAGGCCCTGTAGGTGCTTTCCGTTTCTTTTCTGCTCTATGGGCTGAAATACAATCCTCTTGAGTAATGGCCATATTGACCAACTCATTAAAATTGTTGGCCTTTACCAAATTCAGCCATTCTTTAAGTTTGATGTTTAGGCCTCGGCGAAAGCGATCACATTTGCGGGCATCAGTGTCCGCATGAGATCCCGCGTAACGGTGCGGGTACCCTGGGTCAAATTCAAAAATTCATTGAGCTTTCGCTCAATGAGTCCCTCAGGTATGTGATGCGCTCGAAATGCAGTCCGAAACTCGTCCCAGGTAACAACATGTCCGGCAGATTGCATAGCACGAAACTGATCCCACCATAGACGGGCAGTGCCTCGGAGTTGCTGAGCTGCAAAGAGCGCCTTATTCTCCTCTGAACATGGAGCTGATAATAAGGCGAACTTGGACTCGACGGTTCGAAGCCAAGCGTCTGCATCCAAAGGCTCATCTGCCTTATTGAATAATGGTGGTTGAGTGCTGAGGAAGTCCTAGTAACTGGCTGACAGGGGTTCCTCTCGGCCTCGGGGTTGCTGATGGAAGTGGCCCGTTTGAGCTTGTACAAGTTGGTTAAGAAGCTCCATTTGCCGGGCCATAACCTCGGCCAGATTTGGAGGTGGCGGTGGCGGTTGCTGGGAACCACCGGGCTGACTTGCCCGGAATCCTTCCGGGGTTCCACGAGTAGCTCCAACCATCTGAAATACAGGAGATATCCATTATTAACCATATTCTTACTCCAATTTCAGACGATATGCAAAAACTAGATGAAAATGTAATTCACATACTCCATTCAATCCACTTATAACAGATGCAAGGACATTGAACCAGATAACAAAACACAGGATTTGGGTTGCTATATAAACACTATTGATCCTTACATCTTATAACACACACTCAAACCACTACAAACCTTTGCCTAAAAGCACGTGCCACATATACAACAAGTGGCTCTACATCTAGATAGACTACACACTGCCTATGCCACATCTTTCTACCTTAGTTACAACTAAACTATCACTCACCCAACCACAACTAAAAGTCATCAAAGTTTCCTACTGATGACTGACTACCCGAAGAGGAGTGATGGGGACTGATGATAGGGTCTCCGTGCTCAGAGTCAATCTCGGAGACTCCTTCTATTTCCTCGGGGTCTTCCTCTTCTCCTTCGGGTGCCGGTACTGCAGGAGGCATAGGCTGCTGTTGAAGCTCATTTATGTGTGCGTTGGCATCATCCACTTCGAGGATAAGATCATGAATCTGTTCTTGAAGAAATTCAATGATTGTGTTGCGTTGGGTGATCGTCGCATCACTTTCATTGATTTGATCTTCCCTGTGATGAATAGTCTCGTTTTGGGTAGCAATGATTCCATCTTTCTCAATCACCAAAGTTCGAAGTTGATCCACTTGGGTGATATGTCTAGTAGCTTCCCTATGGAGACTTCGTGCAGCATTTATCAATTGGCCCAGCTCACGACGTAGCAACGATTGGTAATGATACTGCACATTCGTGAAACGCATCATCCCCCGAAGTGCTTCTTCCGGTGAACCTTCCAATCTGTGACCCTCAGGAATTACTCTGAGATTCCATTCGGACTCACTAGGATCTGTTGTAGCAAACAAACCAATGGGTTGTCCTGCGACTTCCCCGGGATGTTGATTACAGAAGGCATAAATAGCTTCTAGTGCTGCCCCTTCAATAGTATCCACGATTCGATAGCCCATCATGCTGATTTCAATGGGCTGCCATTGCGAATGAAAAGGATGCTGAGGAATGGTCATCCTGACGTGGGCTCTGTGAACTCCTTCTTCCAAATACTCAACAGCATCATATTGGGGAGGTTCCATATAGTGGAAAGACTGTAAAGATTCCCAAAGTAAACGAGGGAAACCCTCCCAATGAAGGGCATTGGTATGAAGATGCCCTTCCGGATCCCAGAAGACATTAGAAGGGGCTGCCATCTGCAACGAGAATGCATATGGTGAGACTTTTTACCTTGTCGAGAAAGCACAAGATAAATAGAACGGGATAATCAAATCTGATAACAGCAAGGACTGTAAATTAGATGAAAACCTAAGGTACTTTAAGATACCCCACTTAAAACTACCATCAGAACTCTATTAACCCATTCCAAAAACAAACAACACATCACTCATCTTTAGCAACATCAAACTTATATTACATTTTTTTGGTTAATAACAGATTATGCATGCACGTACTACTCGTCCTCACAACCAAAACAACTGCCGAATATGTTCGGTCTTACGTAGTTAATTCCGGTGGCATACCCATACGTCTCTCACTATATAACTAATCGATAAATCCTACTCGTCCTAACCTCGTAATCATGGTTAGTGTACCTGCAGAAGAACACACATATATATATCATGAACCTTTCATGGCAGCACGGTATGAAAGTGTCCCCAAACAGTACTGTTCAATATAGAAATAGCATCTGTACAATTACCGCCATACAGACAACGTTAGCATACGTTATCGAAACAACGTATTCACGGGGCTACCGCAAAATGCGGGGGTATGAACAGCGATCGCCAAACCCTGCGCCGAACCATATACTCCCAATATAAGCAACCTAAGTTGGTATATTGGCAGCATCTCAAGTAAGCCACTGCTTGAGAAACAGCGTTCGGTTTGCATCACCGACAGGAAGGCTAACTCCCCAGTTAGCTGAGGATCCTTACCTTCTTACCTCATGATCGTAGGTGTCGTAACAGAATGTAAAGTTGAATTGTACAGGAATTTAAATTTTGACAGAAAGTAGTGCTGCAAGTCAGAACTATCTATACATATATAGATACTAATAGCCACCTGATATTTCCCATATAAATCCCTAGGGCTTTACGTTCTAGGCATCAACCTTAACGGATCCAACGTATTTTGTAACTCATTTGTTGGCAAATTTTATCCTGAAAACACTTTTTAAGAGCTTTTCCAGATGTAAGAGTAAACCTACAGCTCTGATACCAGCTGTGGCAGAACCGCCTGAATTATTCCGGCTCAAGTGCGCTAATGATAGCTATATAGCTGGCATTACCTCAACGCACTTCAAACAGAATAATCCGTTGGTCTGTCGGGTCTCCGCCCGATACAACCACGGTTCAACAGGATCGCAGCAGGTTTACCTCGCACGAAGGCGAGTTTATAATCACAGAATAGCTCATCAACTTTTAATTTACAGTCATTCAAACATTATTACAAACCAGTTCAAACAAAGTAAACTTATACAAACAGTGTTAAACCTGACAAGCGGAACAGCTTGTCCAAATTCGCAGCGGAAATAAAAGTTTACGCGACTACACACGTCGCAAAGGTGGACACCATGCTTAGCCCAGGGCTTGGTGTCACTCCGGAGGGTCACTGCCAGCCGGGGATGGTTCCCACTCCACGGACCAGCCAAAAGGAACGGATGTTGGCCACTCAGGGTTGTCCGTGGGATTCTAGAAGGTTATACCTGAAACAGATATTGGCAAGTCTGACTATTCTAATACTCAGCAAGGCTTACCCGAGTTCGGGTATACTTTAGTCCGTAACTAGACTCATGAAGGCATTGTAAAGGTTCGGAGGTATTTTGAGCGGAAAAGCAACTAAGAACATAGTCTATTTTCAAGTTTTAGCTTTCAGATTCTAGTTCGATTAGCCAATCTAGGTAAGCACTGATACTAAGCAAGCAAGGTAGATATTCTCATCCATCAAAATTATTTCATTGAACATTACACTTTTTACTCCATGTGGCAAAAGGGATAAGCAATCTCAATCCTCGTGAGAGGCGGACGATTCTGAATCGAATTTAACCTTGCAAGGTAAACCTAACACACATGCTTGGAACACCCAAAGATCGTTCCGAAGCAACCGTTTCCCTCATATTCCGGGTTATGGACCAGGGCCACCACAAGTGACTGCAGGACCGTACGCACACCAATTGTGCAGGACATACGTTTGTAGCGCGACTACAAAACCCGTATTCCTGTCTGCCATGCAGAACGTACTCCCACACGTTGGTGCGTGTAAAATTAAAATAAAAGTCGAGTGGTGGAGACGTGTTCCATTTGCCGGGCCATTCGGGTACTAGGCTTACCGCTTACCATATTTCGCGGTATGTGGCTAGTACTTTCAAACGCTTAGCCACCACTACCACACATTTCGACCTTAAAACTTTTATCAAAACAGACAGGGTAATCTTCAGGTCATGATACAGCACATGACCCTGTCCATCATCCTTATTGTGGTTGCAGAATTGTAAACAAGCAACTCCTATATCGCGCCAGTGACAGGAAATCACCCAACTTTTACCGGTCCTATTTAGCAGAGCATCTAAGCGATGAGGACTCGGGTTCAATACATTGGTTCCTAAGATTCATGCATCTAGGGTTTCATTACAACTCCTAGACGTAATGCAAGATATATAATATAATAATGGAACTGTAATAGAATTAAATACGGGGATATGCACCGGGGCTTGCCTTCCTGAGTGGGATTGGGAACAGGAGTGTCAGAGACTTCCGAACTTTGGTTCGGGGTTTCAATTAGTTCCTCGACGGCTTGGGTTGGATCTTCAGAAAACCCTTGGTCTTGTCCTAAGACCAACTCGTAATCTCCGTCGTCAAGCGTTGTTGATTCTATATGATATGCAATAAAATAAATGAGACCAAATTTATACTTAAGATCTTATGTTACAACAAAGTTGCAAGTTAAACAAGTCAACACATAGGAGTATGGTAAAAAGATCTTAACCAATTAGGTTTAAAGAGCTTACTTAACTAACCTTAAAACATTTTAAAATTTGAAATGTTTAAACTTAAAAGAACTTTATATTATCAAACAAAGTTAAGTGTAAAACCTTAACATAAGATCACATAAGACTTCAAGCAATTACATCCCGGAGATCATAAGTAACAAAGTTAAGGTGTAATAGTTACACACAAGAATACCCTTTAACTTTAGACTTGAAAAAGACATAAAAGCATTTAGTTTTTCACTAAACTTTATTAACAAAAGTTGTAGAGTTGAAAATATAGTTTCTAACGAAACTAGTTTTGCAATTTTTACATTTTTCTACAATTTATACGGAACTAAACATGTTTCAACCAAAGAAAAGAAACCAAACAGAAGCTTTTTGCAGAAAACCCCTTAGCAACTTTTCTTCTTAACAGATCTACCCTCCCTCGCGGCTCTCTCTCTCTCCCTCTCTCTCTTACATGTGGGGCCTCTTGCTTCTTCTCCCTTCCCCCTTCCTCTGCTCACGGCCATAGTCCGAGCGCCAGGGCAGCGCGGTGTCCCGCTCCAGCCAGCGATCCTGTGCCCGACCGACCCCAGTTGCACGGCGTCCCTCACGTGCAGATCGGCACCAAGCATCCCCGCTCCACCCCTTCTTCCCTAATCCCCTTGCAGACGCGGAACACCATGGCTGGCGGCAAGACCCGGCTCGGCCACGGTGGCCGGCGACGCCAGGACCACGGGGCTCCTAATTGGCTAGCTAGGGAGCATCACCAACGCCCTTAGAGTAAGCCCCAACCGTAGCTACGCCTCGAGACGACCGGAGCCCGCGGCTCGACGGCGACGCCCCATGGCCGTGGCTCGGCCATGTCGAGAGGGCGCGTTCCGACCGTCCAGACCTTGGAGCAGGCGCTACTCTACCCTTGCCACGATCTATCACCCACCCTTGTCCCCCCAAACTACTCAGAACAGACCCAAGGGGTCGAGAGGAGGCTGCCCACCGGAGCCGGTCGGTGGCGGCGCTTGGAACCGGAACAGAACGCCAAAATCCGGTGAGGGTAGAAGCGAGGATGGCCTGGGGAGGGAAGGGATGGATAGTAGATGTCGTCACACAGCCCTGGGCACAAGCAATTGAAGAGGAATTGAAGGGCGGCGACGGGAGCTCGTCGGAGGTGCGTGGCGGCCATGCGGGAGTGTCCGTCGACGTGGAGAAGCAAGGAACAGACAGTGAGGGGAAAAACAGCACCAGGAAGAAGAGCCAAGCGAGCGTGGAGAGGGCGAGCAGGAGGTGGAGGCGGCGCACTGCACGGCGGCGGCTGGGGGAGGAATTGTGGCGGCGGCAGAGCAGAGCAGGGGAGCAGAAGGGGCTCAGGGGAAGAAGATGAGAGGGAAAAACAGTTAAGGACCCAAGTGTAAAAACTGAAAGATCTAAGGGCCTCTCTATAAAGCAAGAATTCCCGTTGATTTAAAACTCAAGTGAAAATGTGCCCAAAATCAAAGTTGTAGAGTTTTTCAAACTCTACAAAAGTGCTTTAGGGCTCGAGTTCAAAAGCTCAAAGTTTATAGCTTTATAAGATAGGTTTTGCATAAAGGTAAAATTTGAATTACCTTGGTCCTTACCAAGGTGAATTTGATCAAATTTGAATACATTTGCAAAAGTTTATGGAAGGTCATGATGACTTGCATTCTTACACATTAGTCCTCAAGTAAACACACAAGTTACTTTTATACATCATTTATTTCACATAAAAGCCCTATAGTTTTTGTTCTAAATACACATAGATCCCTACCTTTTTACCACAAACCCATTGTTTTTAAGATTTAACCTCCCTTTTTCATATTTCTTACTACAAAGATAAAAATTAAACACTTAGCATAATTTTTCTCCTAGGTTCTAGTGCTACCTTCTATTTAACTCAAGTAACACTTAAGAGCCTATATTTTATAGAAATTACAGGTATACCCCTAGCCTTTTGTACTACCCACATATTCCATAGCAAGCATACAAATAAGCATACATGTATAGTACCAAAACCTAGTGTCCCTGTTTTCTAATTACCTGAATATCACAACTTAAATCCTTGCATACCATGTAGAATCGACGACGCTCGACGGCGGAGACTACGAGTTAGTCCTGGAACAAGACCAAGCGTTTTCTGAAGACCCAATAAACGTCGCCGAGACTCTAACTGAAGCCCCGAACCAAAGTTTGGAAGTCTCTGACACTCCTGCCCCCAACCCCACTCAAGAAGGCAAGCCCCGGTGCATAACCCAGTATTTCAAATTACTACCTTATGCAATCTTATACTTATAAATTATATCCTGCATTAAGTCAAGGAGTTGAAATGGAACCTTAGATGCATTGATGCTAGGAACCTATGTAATGTGCCTGAGTCCATATCGGCTAGATGCTCTGCTAATAGGACCGGTAGAAGTCGAGTGATTTCCTGTCACTCGCGCGATATTGGAGTTGAGTGTTTACTATCTTGCAATCACTATAAGGATCATGGATGGGGTCATGTGCAGTAACATGACCTGGAAGTTTACCCCGTCTGTGTTGATAAAAGTTGATAAGGTCGCATTGTGTGGTAGTGGTGGCTAAGCGTTTGAAAGTACTAGCCACATGCCGCGAAATATGGTAAGCGGTAAGCCTAGTAACCAATCGGCCTGAGGAGTGGACATACCTCCCACCACTCGTAATTTGGTTTTTCTCACGCACCGACGTGCGGGAGTACGTTCCGCACAGCGGACAGCAATACGGTCATGTAGTCGCGCTACAGACGTATGTCCTGCACAATTGGTGTGTGTACGGTCCTACAGTCGCTTGTGGTGGCCCTGTTCCACGAGTCGGAATGAAAGGCAAACGGTTGCTTCGGAACTATCGTTGGATGTTCCAAGCGTGTGAGTTAGGTTTACCCTTGCAAGGTTATGAAATTCGATTCAGAATCGTCCATTTCTCGCGGAGATTGAGACTGCTTATTTCTTCTAGCACATAGAGTAAGAACTGTAACTATTGTTGAGATAATCCTGATGAATACTAATCTCTACCTTGCTTGTCTAGTATAGGTGCTTACCTAGAATGGATAATCAAAATAGAATTTGAAAGCTAAAAGTTGAGAGTAGATCATACTCTTTGTTGCTTTTCAGCTAAAGCGAAATCCAGAACCATTTCAAGCCTTCATGAGTCTAAATATGGGCTAAGTATACCCAATCCCGGGTAAGCCTTGCTGAGTATTAGAATACTCAGTCTTGCTAGTAACATTTTCAGGTATAACCTTCGAGAACCCCGCGGATAACTCTGCATGGCCAACTTCTGTTCCGTTTGGCTGGTCCGTGGAGTGGGAGCTGTCCTCGGCTGGCAGTGACCCTCCTGAGTGACACCAAGTTTTGGGCTGAGTACGGTGTCAACCTTCGTGACGTGCGTAGTCACGTGTTTATTTTCCTTCCGCTATGAATCTGGACAAGCTGTTTAGCTTGTCGTTTTAAACACTGTTTGTATAAATTTTACATTAAGTTTGAAAAAGGTTTGTAATAATGTTTGCATTTCTGTAAATTAAAAGTTAATGAGCTGTGCTGTGATTGTAAACTCGCCTTCGTGCGAGGTAAACCTGCTTCGATCCTGTTGAACCGTGGTTGTATCGGGCGGAGACCCGACAGACCAATGGGTTGTTCCGTTTGAAGTGCGTTGAGTTATTATCGGCTGTATAGCGATGACTAGCGCACTTGAGCCGGAATAATTCAGGCGGTTCTGCCACCGAAAATTGCTGGGATGACTAGCTTTATACCTGCCAAGGTTGGATGCGACCAAGCGACGGGTAGAGGACACCAAAACTGTGACGATCTTGACTCGATCTCCGAACGTTCGCAGAACCACAAACCAGGACTAATCCACACAAAAGACCCGAAAGTCTAGAGCACGAATTAGGGGATCTCTGAGAGATCTCTCACAAGCCCAAGAAGAAACTCGCAAGAACAATGGGGAGTAAGTCACTCAGCTCTTGGCTGGAACACCATAGGGTGAATTTCTTAATTCATGATTGTCTCCGATTGGCTTGGTTACACTGTTTATTTATACTAGGAACACCCCTCCTAGCTAGGTGTGAAATATCTGTATTTTCCCATGAAAATAAAGGAAGGTGAAAGGGGGGAAAACATGGATTCCCGAGAGCCTCGCGTGACCCTCAGCCTTCTAGACAGTTTTTACTAAAATGAGCATTACTCCTTAATGGGAAGTCGAAACGATGAGCCGTTTGTTGGAGGTGAAAGTAGACTTGATTATCTTTCCGTCCATATGCAGAACTCATGGTAAAAAATTGTCCAGCTAGTGCGTGTGACTCATGAAACATGGCTCTGATTCAGCTGCTAGTGTGATGGTTCAGCTTTTGTATAACGCATCCCGTCCTTTGTGTAACTTGTCTCCTTTGGTCCAGCAGTATCTCCCATATGTGTAAACGTCTTCCTGTAGTTTCTTTGCGCGACTCCGTGTAATGGCTCCTTGTATTGTTGTATCTTGTGTTTGACTTCGTTGAGCTGGCCATGGTTCGGCACAGTGTCTGGGATGTCCTCATCATCCTCCCCCTCTTGAAAAGGAGTCATCCTCGACGTCAATTCTGGAGAATGGAGAGAGATCAGCAACGTTGAAGGTTGTGCTTACACCATAGTTGCTTGGAAGATCAATCTCATATGCATTATCATTGACTCGACGGAGCACTTTGAAAGGACCATCTGCTCGTGGCTGTAGCTTAGACCTGCGTAATTCAGAAAACCGTTCCTTGCGTAGATGGATCCAAACAAGTTGTCCAGGCTCAAGTACAATCTTTTTGCGACCCTTGTTGGCTTGCTTCTCATATGTCTTGGTCATCTTCTCAATATTTGTTCTAGCTTGTTCATGAATCTTCTTAACAAGATCAGCACGCTTACTAGCATCAAGGTTGACACACTCCTGCACAGGCAAAGGCAAGAGATCTATGGGAGCAGCGGGATTGAATCCATATACAATTTGAAAAGGAGAAAATTTTATGGTCGAATGTACCGCCCTGTTGTATGCAAATTCAACATGAGGTAGACTTTCTTCCCACATCTTTATATTCTTCTTTAGTACAGCACGCAACAGCATGGACAATGTGCGGTTTACTACTTCAGTTTGGCCGTCGGTCTGTGGGTGGCATGTTGTAGAAAAGAGTAATTGTGTGCCCAGCTTGCCCCACAATGTTTTCCAAAAGTAGCTCAAAAATTTTGTGTCACGATCAGAAACAATGGTTCATGGTACACCATGTAGTCGTACAATTTCCCTAAAAAATAATTCAGCAATATGTGAAGCATCATCGCTCTTATAACAGGGAATAAAATGAGCCATTTTGCTAAAACAATCAACAACAACAAAAATTGAGTCCCTTCCCTTCTTAGTGCGAGGTAAACCAAGAAGAAAATCCATTGAAATATCCTCCCAAGGTACACTAGGAATAGGGAGAGGGGTATATAAACCATGAGGGTTCAAACGGGACTTAGCTTTGTGGCACGTTGTACATCGTTGAACGTATCTCTCAACATCACGTCTCATTTTTGGCCAAAAGAAATGGTTGACCAGTACTTGTTCCGTCTTTTTGGCACCAAAATGCCCCATAAGACCGCCGGAATGTGCTTCCTGCAAAAGCATAATGCGAAGAGAACTATCTGGATTACAAAGTTTGTTAGCTCGAAAAAAGAAATCCATCATGGAAATGGAATTTCTCCCAACCCTTTCCAAGTGAACATTTGGAGTATGGTGCAGCAAAATATGAGTCATGAGCGTACAATTCTTTGATACTTTCCAAACCAAGAACTTTAGCATCAAGTTCAGCAAGTAACACATGTCGTCGTGACAAAGCATCAGCCACAACATTATCTTTACCTTTCTTGTACTTGAAAATATAAGGAAAAGATTCAATGAATTCACTCCATTTAGCATGTCTACGATTCAATTTTAGTTGACCCGTAAGATGTTTCAATGATTCATGGTCTGAATGTATCACAAATTCTTTAGACAAAAGATAATGTTGCCATGTCTCCAAACATCTCACAAAAGCATATAGTTCTTTATCATAAATGGAATAATTTAGAGTTGGACCACTTAGCTTTTCGCTGAAGTAAGCAATTGGACGACCTTCTTGCATGAGCACTCCTCCAATCCCTACACCACATGCATCACATTCAATTTCAAACGTCTTACCAAAATCTGGAAGTGCAAGGAGTGGTGCTGATGTCAACTTCATTTTCCGCTCTTCAAATGCACGTTCCTGTTTTTCACCCCAATGGAATGGCATATCTTTCTTTATCAACTCATTGATTGGAGCTGCATTGGCGTTGAAATCTTTGACAAACCGCCGGTAGAAACCAGCAAGCCCAAGGAAGCTCTGGACTTGGCTTAAATTTTGAGGTGGTAACCACTCACGAATAGCTTTGATCTTTTCTTCATGCACCTCCACACCTTGTCCTGAAACAACAAAGCCAAGAAAAACTACCTTGTCGGTGCAAAAGGTGCACTTAGCAAGGTTAGCATACAACTTTTCTTTCCTCAAAGCAGCAAGCACATAAGTAATATGTTCAATATGCTCTTCAATAGATTTGTTGTAAATTAATATATCATCAAAGTAAACAACAACAAATTTGCCAATGAATGCCCTAAGCACATGATTCATCAAGCGCATAAAAGTACTCGGTGCATTTGTCAATCCAAAAGGCATGACCAGCCATTCATACAAGCCAAATTTTGTTTTGAATGTAGTTTTCCACTCATCACCCTCTTTCATTCGAATTTGGTGATAGCCACTTCGCAAATCAATTTTTGTGAAAATGGTAGCACCACTAAGCTCATCAAGCATGTCATCAAGACGAGGTATTGGATGTCGATACCTCACAGTTATGTTGTTAATAGCTCGGCAATCAACACACATACGCCATGTGCCATCTTTTTTTGGAACTAGAAGAACTGGAACAACACAAGGTGAGAGACTTTCTTTTACATACCCCTTGTCAAGTAATTCTTGCACTTGGCGCTGATTTTCCTTCATCTCCTCTGGATTTGTGCGGTACGGTGGCCGGTTCGGTAGTGGAGCTCCTGGTATAAGATCAATTTGATGTTCAATGCCTCTTTTTGGTGGCAGTCTGGGTGGTATTTCATCAGGAAATACATCTTCATACTCCTGCAAAATGTTAAAAACAGCACTAGGCAATGGAGCTGGTAAGTCATTAGTTGACCAAAAAATTTCCTGGCACATGAGCACAAAGAACATGGAATTGGGTTCTCTCAAGTTTTTTAGATCCCCTTTCCTAGCCATCATCACTAATCCCTGTTTTCCCATTGTTTTGGAGTTTTGTGGCTGTGGAGGTCTATTTGGCTTTGGACTCTCTATCTCACTTGCTTTGTGTGATTCACTCAACAGTTTCTCACTCTCTCGCTTCTTCCTTTTGAGATCATCATTCATTATTTCCTCCGGAGTCAAAGGAAGCAAAGAGATGTGCTCCCCTTTGTACATGAAAATATCCTTGTTGGAACATCCACAGATTTGAGCATCACGATCATACAACCAAGGTCTTCCTAAAAGCAATTGGCATGCTTGCATTGGAACCACTTCACAATCCACTTGATCATGGTACTTCCCAATGGAGAACTGCACGGTCACCATATTGCTTACACGCATAGCACCACAATCGCTAAGCCATTGCATTTTGTAAGGAGAGGGATAGCGCCGCTGTTTTAATCTCAGTCTTTCAACCAATTCTTGACTTGCAATATTGTTGCAGCTGCCATTATCAACAATGACTCGACACAACTTGTCCTTGGTCATACGTCAAGTGTGGAAAAGATTATGTCGCTGACAGTTGCCTTCTTTGCCAACATTTACACTAAGCACTCGACGAGAAACGAAGCATTTGTTATCATCAACATCAGCTCGAATCTCGTTCTCATTATCACTTAATGCTTCATCAAGATACTCATCATATTCTGGATCACTTGCTGATTCCCACTCATTATTTTCATTGACAATCATTGTGACACCCTAGGTGTCAATCTGTACCACATTAGGTATGAAATGTAATGCATGTGTTGATTTGTATAAGGTTGGATGTATTTGTAGAAGTAAGACCCTATGTGTAATTTTATAAAAATATGAGTCCTTTTGCGCAAAATGCATGAGTTACAAAAGTAATTTTCAAAAGTTACTAGGGGCCAAATTATAAGAATGCAAGTAATCATGACTTACCTGGAAACTTGCATTAAGGCCCAAAGTTATATGTATAAATATGTAACAAGGACAAATCTTTATAAAACTTAAAGTTAGTCCAAAATTTCAAAATAAAGTTGCATACTTTGAGTTTTTGAATTCAAACCCTAAAACAAAGTTGTAGAGATTGAAAAGTTTTACAACTTTCATTTTGAACACTTTTCCTTTTGAGCCCTAACTTAAAAGTTATCGCTGGTTTACAGACAGGTCCCTAGAATTTTGGAAAATCACATTTGGGTCCAGTCGTCCCCAACCTGTCTTCTTCCTCTGGCCGCCTCCCCTGTTCTTCTGTTTCAGTGCCGCCGCCGCCATTTCTTCTTTAATCCCGGCCGTCAGTGCGTCTCCCCTTGCTTCCCCTCACTCCTAGGCGCCGCCCTAGGCCTGCCCCTCTGCCCTAGCCCGCCCCCGTGGCACCTCCTCGCGCCCCCAACGCGCCCAGCGCCGCCGCCGGCACTGCCACCTCCGCGCCGCCGTGGCGCCCGGCCGTGCGTCCCTTTCCTCCCTTCCTTTCCCTATAAATAGCACCCCCAGGACCTCTGGAAGCTGTTCCCCCACTCCTTTGCGCCTCTCCCACGCTGCAGCTCAGCTCCCCGCACCACCGTGCCGCCGCCGCTCCTGCCTTCCGCCGGCGAACCTCCTCCGGCCATCCCTTCTCCTCCCAAGTACGCCAATCGGTGCGCCCGGATGCCCTCTTCCTCCCCACCCCCTTCCCCTTGCCAATTGATCATCTCCTCGTCAGAATTGGAGCTGGAACCGAGCTCCTCCGGCCATCCATGGCAGAAGGACCCATTTGTAAAGTCCCAAATCTTCCCAAGGGTTCAAATGAAAGTTTTCAACCCTTTCTTCCTTTCCAATGTGCTGGACTTTGAAAATTCCTAGAAAATCGTAGAAAATTCAAAAAAATGTAAAACCTGTTGGACTTGAATCTTTATTTCAAACTCTATCACTTTTGTTTTATGACCATGTTGTGAAAATAGATGGTTTGTGCTGTATTTAAAATAGGAGTAAGTAAGTTCTTGTTATTTCATGTGAGTGGTATTTCTGATTTGTAAATTCAATAAAAAAATGTAGGAAATTCCAAAAATTGCAAAACCAGTTTTGTTTGAAACTAGATTTTGAACTCTACAACGTCTATTAAGTGAGTTTGATATGAAACCAAACATTTTTGAATCTATGTTAAATCTAAGATAAGAGGGTATAATATCCATAGCTCCTACATGTTAACTTTGTTGATCCTGATTTTTGGTATGCAATATCTATAAATTAAATATGAATTGATATGGAATTTTCAAACCTAAGTTTGTTTTGTAATTTAAATTCTTTTAAATTGATCAATTCAATTTGTTTTATAGTAGAATTAGCTAAATCTATTCAGTAAAGCTTATCTACTTAGAACTTTTGGTCAGAATCTTTTAAGTATGCAATTGATCTGTGTTTAAATTTTCAAAACTTTATAACTTTAATTATCCAAGCTTCACATTCAAATTTGAAATTTAATTTAAATTTGAGTATTTTAATTCTTGTTTCCAATTAAATCAATGCTATAGTCATGAGTTGAATGTTTATGATTCAAAGCTTAGGTTCCCTTTTTGTACCATGAGTTCTTGAGTGTTAACCTTTTGGATTGCAGCTAATCTTTGAAATATAGCTTGTGTCCTTCTTGTTTAGCCTTGTGTAAAAATTTTCAAGTCTTTTCCTGCTCTTTAGCTATGGAATTTAAGTGCCTTTGTGTTGTAGTTGATGAAATGTTTGTTTGTAGATTTTAATCTTGCTAGGACCTTTTCTGTAAAATCAGCACACCCCGGCCTTTATTGATCACATACCTTTAGGATACACTTATCGACTACATACCTATCGGCTAAAAGCAACTGATAAATACGTCGGCACAGCACAGCCGATGTCAAGTCGGCCAATCGGCTGAACGCAGCCGGTTCAGCACCTGATAATCGGCTGACAGCCGATTCACACCAAATCGGCTAGATCCGATCGACCCTGTAGACAGCCTTCTGAAATAGCCGATACGCACACAATCGGCAGCCGATGCTGATGCACTGTAGATTATGGCTAGCCGATGGCCACACCTATCAGCTAGGTACTCTGTCAGATTAAAATGTGAATCGGCTATGTGTGAACCTTTGTTAAACAGCCGATTTATCTGAGTTTTCACACTAGATCTTAGGATTCTTGCTTTCGGCTAATCCAAGCTGATTTTAGTTGTTTTCCATATAGGTCAATTGTGTCCGATCAATTCTTAGTTTTCCAATCTTTACCGGCACACTTCTACCTGCCGATTTGTCGGCTAAGAAGTCGGTCACGTACAACCCATCAGCTATACACCTATCGGCCACATTCTCGTTAGACTAGTTTCGCACTTGTGGTCTCACCAACCTAGTTTAATATTAGTGTTCTGTTACACCTAATTCTTGAAATAGGTCTAACTTAGCTAACCCTATCGGCTGTACGGCACTCAATTGTTGTGTTGACGTAATCCAGCCGATGCAACCACACCTAGTTACCTAGGATAACACTTAAGCACATCTCAGTCAAGACCCAACTGCTTTAAGAAACACCCCTTTGCCAAAGTAATCGATGTTTTCATCGATTAATTGGGAAACCGATGCACCTATCCATCGGCTACACAGGCCAAAGTATACAACTCTAGATCAGTAAGATAGCACAGTAGACACGCCTCTGTTAGACATGACCAAAGCACGTCAATCGGCTAAACCTGATGCATCCTCATCGGTTACGGCCAAGACCTATACACCAACCCATTAGATAACCAAACATGCTACCTAATGAAGTTAGTATAGATGTTTAGGGTAACCCACCCTGTTGCTTAACGTAACTAGTTAGTTTGGTTGATACCCGATAAATGACTGCCCAGTACAGGGTAGTTAGGTTGTTTTTCGAAATGTAATGTTCTTTTATTTGGACTGCACCTTTATCATGAATTGAAATGAAAGTGTATGCATCCATTGAACTCCATCTTGCATATCATATAGACTCGACCACTCTCGCCGACGGAAATTACCAGCTAATCCCGGAACCAGAAGGAGGTTGTTCTGAAGACCCCGGGAACTTCGTCACGGAATTCTCTGAAGCCCCGAACCAAGGTTCGGAAGATATTAATTTGACTAACCCCAGCCCCACCAGCGAAGGCAAGCCCCGGACATATCCCACTATTTTTATTACACTGCAATTTATATATCTATTTACGTATTCTATGCATTAAGTTCTTAGGAATTGCTTGGAACCCTAGCTGCATTCTCCTAGGAACCAATGAGATGGATACTAGCACTTGAGTCCGACTAGCTGCTATGCTAATAGGACCGGTAGAAGTCGGGTGATTCCCTGTCACTCGCGCGATATAGGAGTTGTAATGCTTACATCTCTGTTATCACTATAAGGATGACGGACGGGAGTTTTTATGAGGTATCATGGTTGAGATGATACCCCGTCTGTGTTGTTGAACTTGATAAGGTCGCAGCGTGTGGTGATCGGGGTTAAGCGTTTGAAAGTACTAACCACATGCCGCAAAATATGGTAAGCGGTAAGCCTAGTAGCCAATCGGCCCGAGGAGTGGACATACCTCCCACCACTCGTCTTGCTTCTTCTGGTTACTTATGTTCGACGTGTGGGAATACGTGTTGCAAGGGCAACCAGGAGTACGGGTTTTGTAGTCGCGCTACAGACGTACGTCCTGCACTTTGGAAGTGCGTATGGTCCTGCAGTCGCTTGTGGTGGACCTGTCCACGAGTCGGAATGAAAGGTAAACGGTTGCTTCGGAACAACCCTGTGGTATTCCAAGCGTGTGAGTTAGGTTTACCTTGCAAGGTTAAATTCGATTCAGAATCGTCCGCTTCTCACGATGTTTGAGACTGCTTAATCCCTTTGTCACATTGAGTAATAAGAGCAATCTTATGATTATCAAAGATGATGCTTGATCAAAGATTTTACCATGCTTGAGTAGTTACAGGTGCTTACCTAGAATGGATAATCAACTAGAATCTGAAAGCTAAAAGTTGAAATTAAGGATCCAGTCTTAGTTGCTTTTCAGCTGAAACTAAATCCAGAACCATTATAAACCTTCATAAGTCTAGTTATGGGCTAAAGTATACCCAATTCTGGGTAAGCCTTGCTGAGTATTAGTATACTCAGCCTTGCTAGTTTTATGTTTTTCAGGTAAAGCCCTTGAAGACTCTACTCTTTCCCTGTCATGGCCCTGTGCTCTTCCAGAAGATTGGTCCGTGGAATGGGATCCGTCCCCGGCCAGCACTGGTGATATCGAGTGATGTCGTGCTCGGGCTTAGCATGACATCTGTCTTGTCGACGTGCTGTAGATCATCGCGTATGTTTTCTGCTGCCAAAAACCATAGCTTTAACGGTGTGTAATCTTTTCTCTGGATTTGAAACTTCGTATTTCTTTTGGAAACTCTTGTAATGTAAGTCTCTAAGATGTAAAATGTGAGGGTGATTGTATCTCTGGACTCACCTTCGTGTGAGGTAACCTTATTTGATCCTGTGTATCGGTGGTTTATCGGGACGTTACCCGACAGGCCAAGGGATTATACCGTTTGAAGCACGTTGGAGCCCTCAGGATTGGACTCGCGTACTTGAGCCGGTATAATTCAGGTTGGTTCTGCCACAATCATTGTCTTTCGACTAGGACATTCAGCAGAAATATGTCCACATCCTTGGCACTTGTGACACTTAATATCTCGGCTGTGAGCAGTGGATGATGTTGCCCCTGTGCTTGCGGCTGGACGCTTGCTCTCAGAGCGTGGTGTTGGTGATGATGCTGAAGATGGTGCTGCCTTAGAAGTAGGATTGGGTGAAGAATTTCTTGGTGCAGCACTCTGATAGCGAGCTCTAGAAAAAGATGTACTTGATTGTTGTTGACGCCATGGTACAACTGATAATGATTTGTCACGCCTCTCTTGCTGAATTTTTCTTTCTGTGCGCATAGCTTGATCAACAAGGTCTTGCAAATTGTTGTATGGAAACATTTCAACAAATCCTAAAATTTCAGCATTAAGGCCATGCAAAAATCTTGCCATTTTTGATTCAGCATCCTCTCTAATTCCAGAACGAATCAAGAGCAATTCCATCTCCTTATAATAATCATCCACGGACTTGGTTCCTTGTCTCAGATTCTGCAATCTGTTGCGAAGATCACGCTGATAGTTTGATGGCACAAAATATCGTCGCATCACTTGCTTCATCTCAGCCCAATTATCAATATGAGCACACCCCAACACAAGCTAGTTCTCTTGAATTTGATTCCACCAAGTGAGTGCATAGCCTGAAAACTCGACGGAAGCAAAGTTGACACGCCTCCAGTCAGAGAGATCATGCACCCTGAAAATTTGATCACATTGTTCTTCCTATTCAAAGTATGCATCAGGGTCTCCACGTCCCATAAATTTGGGGACACTCAACTTGATTCGAGCAAGATTATCCTGATCATTTCTATTGTGACGACCATGATGATATTCCACATTATGACCTGCACCACGACGGTGCTCATGGCGCTGCCCATATGGCCCATGTGCTGCAAAAGGATTTGCATTATCATCATATTCAGCATCGGAATTTTCAGGGATCTCATCGTCAAACTGCACATGGCGGCCACGACCGCGTCCTCGTCCACGCCGGTTGTCACGACCAGCATGCCTCCAACCACCACGACCACCACCAAAGTGGCCATAAAATTCATGTCCAACACTTGAGTTTTCATCACTAACTTCTGCATGAGGTTCGGCGTGATGATGGTGTTGCTGATCTGAAACGCCCCGGCCTAAACAACCGGAGCTAAACATGTATTTAAACACCAGAAAACAGTCTCTGGTGAAAATACATTACACAAGTGGTGCCACAGTCATACATAGCCTTATTTAATACGTTCGATTACAATAATAATATAAACTAGGAATACAACAGTTGCGGTGATAAACGCAAGGGTAAACTCTTCATCTGACATGGGGACTTCTACCACAACGGCACCACTCCAGACTTGGGTATAGGGCATGAACTACTCGCCTTCCTCAGGCACGAAATCAGGATCCTCTGCAACAAGTCATAAACGGGTGAGTACAAAAGTACTCAGCAAGTTCCACCTCACCCTACGGGAGGGGAATGACATGCACGACACACATTAAGCACAATGCATTAGTAATACAACTTATGGTATGCAACTCTTCCCGACACAACCCACAGTAGGTAGCTCACTAGTTGTCAGGACCACACCGTAGCCTGTCCATTCCGTGGACACGGACCATTCGAATGGATTCTACACTCTGCAGAGGTCGTACACTATAGCCACAAGCTCGACTGCCCGAACGGACAACCGACATAGCCGACACCCAGCCGTGGTCACGCCCTAGCCCGGCCGCACAAACCCTCGAGCCCTGACCCCAATGGTCTATACCCGTGAACCATCCCTGCGACCGTCAGGCTAACCAGTGGGATTAGGCTAAGTCCAGCCCATAACGGAACCTGTGGTCGTACTAAAGTAAGCTAGGTGAGATGTCAAAACAACTCGGTCCTTATGGTTCACCAGGGCAGCAACCATCTCTCAACTTGTCAACTCGAGCCTACCTCCACGGTAGCACTCACCTGCCAGTCTACCACCACGGTAGCGCCGGCTCTAGCATACCCAGCTGCCCTAGCCTCAGCCAAAACCCTTCATATCCTAGTCTCAACTCTGGATATGCACAACTACTCACATGCATGTATGAGCACACTCAATCACTCAAGCACCGGTATATGTAATCGATCCTAAACCAGAGCTACAACTAGACGTCCTCACATGGATGCAACCGCTCACGTAGGGGTCGATGAAACTTGCCTTCGCTTACGTACGCGTCGGCGGCGGCGGCTTCCTGCTCGCGGTACGGGTCTTCTGGCTCCGGCCCGCTGTACTGGCCTTCGTACTCCTTGGTCGGCTCCTCCTCGATCACTCCGTGATCTACGGTGGAAACGGCACAACCGGCAAACAAACACAATCAAGCTATAAAATAAGCTCAAATGGAGATAAAAATAGGAGGAATAGCTAGTATATGATTTGAGGAGAGTTTAGGAAAAAGAGCTATGCGAAAAGGATTTGATACGAAGGAGATATTAGGTTTACAGTATTGGTTGGTGTTTAAATAGAATGATTTGGATTAGGTGCTCACGGCCTGGTGGGTGTTTTGGGCCTTTATTAGTATTGCGGAGGTAATGATCGGGGAGCTGCCTTCCATCTCACCTTGGCGTGGAACAGCTCGAGGAAGAGGCTCAACTATTGGGGCTTCGTCTCGTGAGTGAACTGGGCTCGTGAGAAGTGGTTTAGCTAGCGAAGTGAAACGGATCGGTGTGCTTGGGCTGATGATGGAGCTCATCACGGCCTCGCTCCTTTTATAGGCGAGGAGAGCAGCAGCGGCGTCGCACAGGGACCGGCGACGGCATGGGCTGCGGCAGCTCGCCGTCAACTCAAACAGTGGCAGCACTGAAGGCGCGAGCGTCGAGGCGGCAAAGCCGGCGAGGACGCTGCAGCGGCGTGGGCGAGGTGGGGACGCGCGGTCCCGTCGTGGGGCCAGCATGTCGCGCGTGCGCGAGTGAAAGCGAGCGCGGGTGGGGACGGCAGGGAGGGGCGTCGGCTTCCTTTATAAATGAGGTGAGGCAGTTCGCGTGGCGGAAAAATATCTCAGTCGGTGCTGTGTGCGATGACCCTGATTTATGGCGAGGTGGAGCCTACCAATAGATGAATCACAACCTATATACTAAGTACTGAAGTTTAACCAGGAGACTAACACTTACCTTATTGGAGTGACAAAGTAACGAAGGAACGCACACCTTTAAGTGGCTAGTCCAGCACTCGCCCTTCTAGCCTTACCACAACTTATCTACCTTGCTCATAAGTGGATGGCATGGCAAAGGGGGGGTTCTATTTATAGGTCAAGGGAAGTCATGGTATTAGGACAAGTATCCCCTTTCTAGAGAATTCCAAAATATCCCAGCATTTTCAAAATTTTTCTTATTACTAATTCTAGAGTATTCCTAAAATATCTCACTCTTGCTTAATGGAGAAGCAACTAGAGTGTTGCCTTGAAAATATTCCACTCTTACTTAGTGGAGAAGTAACTAGAGGGTTGTTTTGCATTTCTTTCAATAGTGATGAAAACTGGGATGTTACAAACCTACCCCACTTAGGTTGAATCTCGTCCCCGAGATTCAGTTTCACCACTAAAGAGACTGGGGAACTCGGCTCGGAGCGCATCTTCTCTCTCCCAAGTTGCTTCTGCTTCAGAATGCCCACTCCACTGGACTCGACAAATTTTGATTGCTGAGTTGCGGGTTCTTCGCGTCACAATATCTAGAATTTTTACTGGTACTTCTTGGTATCTGAGATCATCCTGCAGGTCGATTGTTTCTAGGGCCACTTGTTCTTCTGGTACTCGCAGACACTTTCTGAGTTGGGACACGTGGAATACATCGTGTACATCTGACATCTCTGCTAGCAACTGAAGCTTATAGGCTACTGCTCCCACTTTCTTGATAATTGGGAAAGGTCCAATGTAACGTGGGGCCAACTTTCCTTGTACCTGGAATCTGCGTGTGCCGCGGATTGGGGAAACTTTAAGGTACACATAGTCCCCAACTTCGAAGCTGAGAGTACGCCTTCTTTTATCAGCATAACTTTTCTGGCGGACTGAGCTGCTTTTATATTCTCTCTGATTTCCGCTATCTTATCTTCTGCTTCTTTAATAAAATCTGGGCCCTCAATAATACGATCACCGACTTCAGTCCACATGAGAGGTGTACGGCACTTCCTCCCGTAGAGGGCTTCAAACGGCGACATCTTCAAACTGGACTGGTAGCTGTTGTTGTAAGAGAACTCCGCATATGGCAAACTGTCTTCCCAATTTTTACCATAAGTAAGAACACAAGCTCTTAGCATGTCTTAAAGGATCTGATTAATTCTTTCGGTCTGGCCATCAGTCTGGGGATGATAGGCTGAACTGAAGTCCAACTTTGTACCAAGTGCTTCATGTAACCTGCCCCAGAATCTCGAAGTGAACTGGGTGCCTCTATCTGACACAATCCTCTTAGGTACTCCATGCAACTTCACAATACGCTCAATATATAATTTGGCTAATTTATCCCCTCCATAATTGGTACGTACTGGGATGAAGTGTGCCACCTTAGTAAGTCGATCGACAATTACCCAAACCGAGTCATGGCCGCTCTGGGTTCTTGGTAGACCGGTGATAAAATCCATACTAATTTCATCCCACTTCCATACTGGAATTGGCAACGGTTGGAGTAATCCATTGGGCTTCTGGTGCTCTGCCTTAACCCTTTTGCACACATCACAATGAGCGACGAATCGAGCAATATCCCCCTTCATACCATTCCACCAATACTTCTCCTTAAGGTCCAGGTACATTTTCGTAGTGCCGGGGTGAATGGAATAAGTGGAGTTATGGGCTTCATCCAAGATGGTCCTGCGAAAATGACCTTGCTTAGGCACACATAATCTTTTCTTGAACCACAAGACTCCATCCTTATCTACCCGGAAATCTGGGGCTTTGCCCTCACTGTTGTGATCTTTAATCCATACCAATCTTTCATCCTCCATCTGAGCTTCCTTGATCTGGTCATCCAGGACGGGATGAACACTAAGATTGTGGTTGCAAGAGCGGCGTATAACCCTTAGGTTCAACTTCCTCATTTCTTCACTCAGCTCTGGGGCTTGCGTAACTAGGTGATGGCAATACGTTTTACGACTGAGCGCATCAGCCACCACATTAGCTTTTCCAGGGTGGTAATGAATTTCCAAATCATAGTCTTTGATCAACTCCAACCATCTTCTTTGTCTAAGGTTGAGATCTGACTGGGTGAAAATGTACTTCAGGCTCTTATGATCCGTGTAGATCTCACACTTGTTCCTGATTAGATAATGTCTCCAAATTTTGAGGGAATGCACCACCGCGGCTAACTCCAAGTCATGGGTGGGGTAGTTTTGCTCATGTGTTCTCAATTGTCTTGAGTCATAGGCTACAACTCTTCCTTCTTGCATCAGCACACAGCCCAATCCTTGTCGAGATGCGTCGCAATAAACGACAAAGCTCTTCTGATTATCTGGCAAGACTAACACCGGGGCAGAGGTTAGTCGCCTCTTCAACTCTTGAAAACTTCCCTTGCAAGCTTCAGACCAGACAAACTTTGTGTCCTTTCGGAGCAACTCGGTCATAGGCCGGGCTATCTTAGAGAAACCTTCTATGAATCTCCGGTAATAGCCGGCTAATCCCAAGAAACTCCTGATCTCCGAGGCTGAGGTTGGTTGCTTCCATTCTGATACTGCCTTGACCTTTTCTGGGTCCACTTCAACACCTTCAGCTGTTAAGACGTGACCCAGGAAACTGACTCTCTGCATCCAGAATTCACACTTACTAAACTTGGCATACAACTGGTGTTTTCCGAGCTTTCCCAGCACAACTCTAAGATGTTGTCCATGCTCCTCAGCACTCTTAGAGTAGACCAGTATGTCGTCTATGAATACCATGACAAACCAATCTAACTCCTCCATAAACACCTTATTCATGAGGGTCATGAAAAAGGCAGGGGCGTTAGTTAGACCAAAAGGCATCACTGTGAACTCATACTGGCCATAACGGGTCCTGAAGGCTGTCTTAGGGATGTCCTCTGGTCGTACTCTGAGCTGATGATAACCTGACCTCAGAACTATCTTGGAGAAGAACTTAGCTCCCTTCAGCTGATCAAATAGGTCATCGATCCGAGGCAGAGGGTACTTGTTCTTGATGGTGACTGCATTCAGATCACGGTAGTCCACACAAAGTCTCATGCTTCCATACTTCTTCTTCACAAAAAGCACTGGGGCTCCCCACGGAGAAGCAGCAGGTCTAATAAATCCCTTTTGTTGGAGCTCCTCAAGCTGCTTCTTCAACTCGGCAAGCTCTGGGGCTGCTAACCGATAGGCATTCTTTGCTATAGGCTTGGTTCCAGGGACTAAATCAATAGTGAACTCTACATCTCTTTCTGGAGGCATACCAGGTAGTTCATCTGGAACCACATCTGCGAATTCCTGAACTACTGGCACATCTTCTGGAGATTCTGCTTGAATGTGGTTCACCATGGAGTCTGATAGGCTAGACCGGACTAGGCATGTGACTGTTGACCCTTGGTGGTTGGTGACTGTCACGGCTCTCTCAGCACAAGCTATGTTTCCTCGGTGCTTGGTGAGCCAGTCCATACCGAGTATGACATCTATCCCTTTGGAAGCAAGGACTACTAGGTTGGCAAGGAATACTACCCCACTTAGGTTTATAGGGATATCTAAGACGCCTAAGTGGCAAGGTATATGACCTCCAAGCGAACGTGTCAATAACGGCCGCTTAAGGGCTATAGTAGGGATATCTTGCTTTTCCACAAAGTGGGAGGATATAAAGGAATGCGATGCTCTAGAATCAAAGAGTACTGAGGCTAGAGTTGATTGGACCAGAAACTTACCGAAAATCACTCCTAGTGCATCCTCTGCCTCTTCAGCATGCACATGGTTCACCTTTGCCTTGCCGAAGGACTGTTGTTGGCTCCTAGCTGGTGCTGTACGGTTGGTTCCCGTCGGCTGCTTTGGTCCTTGAACAGAGTTGGAGAAAATAGAAGGGGCTGGCTGATTGAGATACGGACAGTTGGCCCTGTAGTGTCCGACTTTGCGGCAGTGGAAACAGGCCTTCACATTGGTCACTTGACTTCCGCCAGTCGGTTGGGTGCGGGAGGTATTCTGGGTCTGCATAACAGGAGCTGACTGGGCTGGCTTCTGGAAAGAACCGGGGTGCATTTTGAATGAGGTTGCACCCTGGCTCCTCTGGCCTGAGTGAGCCGGATACTGAGTCTTCTGGAACTTCTCCATCTGCTGGGGTTTCTTGCTTTCAAACCGTCGTTTGCGCTCACTGAGTTCTGACTTCCTATTTCTCTCAGTGGTGATAGCCCTGTTGATCAAGGCATTAAAGTCACTGTGGGTGGTGACTTCAACCAAGGTCCTGATTTCAGGGTTTAGCCCACCAAGAAAAGCTTCTTGCTTCTTCTCGTCATCATTGATATCCTCTGGTGCATAACGAGACAACTCCGTGAACTTATGAAGATACTCCGTCACATTCATTCCACCTTGACGAAGCTTTCTAAACTCATCCCTCTTGAGCTTCATAACACTGCTAGGAATATGATGTTCTCTGAAGATCTTGACAAAGTCAGCCCATACCATCTCGTTAGCGTTTTCATTTATTTCCCGATAACTCTGCCACCAAGCAAGGGCTGGTCCCCTTAACTGTTGTACTACGAGCAAAACTTTGTCTCTGTCATCTGCATGGACCACCTCGAGCTTCATTTCAATCTCTCGCAGCCAATCATCTGCCTCAATAGGGTTATCAGATCCTCCAAACTTAGGTGGCTGTAAGCGGTTGAAATCTGCAATTCTGCTGCCATTGCCATGATGCATTGCAGGTCTATTGTTGCCAGGATTGCCTTGAGCTTGAGCTGTGAGAGTGGTCACAAGAACATGAAGGAGTTGGTTCTGCTGCTGCAGTATGGCTGCTAGATCAATGGGTGCTGGGGCACGGGGAGGTGGCGGCGGTGGGTGTCCATTTTCTGGTGCTCCTGGAGCTACGTTCAAAGGGGCCTGGTTTCTCGGGTTGACCTCATCACCGTCTTCCTGAGCATGGAGTCCCTGGACTCGACTCGAACGACGGGACATCTGCGGTCAAGGAGGGATAAGGTACGATTAGGTGGCTCTCCTAATTTATTACTAGGGTAGATTTGCATATATATATATATATAATAGCACACAACACAAACAAATCATTCAAGCACCAAGCATTCATTCAAACAAGCAGGGATACATGACACGACGGATTACAATGACGCGGCTCAACTTTAACGGTTGGCCAGGACGACTCGAGTACGGGACCCTACAACACGGTCTTCGGGATCACTATTTCCGGGATCTCGGGGAGACGCGGGAGGCGTGGGCGGCACTGATTCGCAAATCCTCCTGCGCGGTTGGGACAAAGGGTACAGTGGGATCCCCTCCAAGATTGGTGACTCAGCGGCAATCCTGGAATGGTGTCCCTTACGCTTGGCACGATCTACTAGGTAGACACCCCTAAGGAGTTGACTGTGGCGATCTGCCTGTTCCCTAAGGTTTTCTTCAGCCACGGCGAGGCGGCTTTCAGCTTCAGCCGCTCGGGCTTCTGCCTGAGCTAAGGCTAGCTTAGCTTTATGCCAATGGGACTCCGCTCCCTCAGCACGCTGGGTTAAATCTCTCACACGCTGATGCAGTTGGTCGCACAAATCGTCGAGGCTAAGCAAATAGCCAGACATAGCGACAACTGTGGGGTTCTTCTCTATCCCTGCGGGACTTTCCAGGTTGCGGATCCTCGCCGCCCAAGCAGGACGGCTATGGTCCAACGGTGGAAAGTACTTCATGGGAGTGGAACCAAGTGCCATTCGAACATCTGGCACAGGTACCGCAGTGCCTTGCGAGCTGCAAGTTGAATGGTGTCAGGCATACGGGCTCCAGTGGCGGTGACGCTCCATGGTTGCATCTCCAAGTATTTGTCACTGGCGCCAATATGGATGGTAACCTCACAGCTTTCGGTGCCATGCTCCATGAACTCGTGACCCACATACTCCGGTCGTTCCGGAATACCTAGTCGCACCGTGCCAGCATAAAGCACCCTGGGGAATCCATCTTCGTTGATGCAGTAGGTGGTGGTCCAGTCATCCACCATCTAACTTACAAAGGTAGGGTTAGCATGATAAGGATAAAGTTTTAAGGAGTAATAGGGCTTCAAGGATTGACCATCCTAGGGCTCCTACGGTCATCGTTCCTACCGGTTCGTGTCCTACAGCCAAGCATGGCTCTGATACCACTTGAAACGCCCCGGCCTAAACAACCGGAGCTAAACATGTATTTAAACACCAGAAAACAGTCTCTGGTGAAAATACATTACACAAGTGGTGCCACAGTCATACATAGCCTTATTTAATACGTTCGATTACAATAATAATATAAACTAGGAATACAACAGTTGCGGTGATAAACGCAAGGGTAAACTCTTCATCTGACATGGGGGCTTCTACCACAACGGCACCACTCCAGACTTGGGTATAGGGCACGAACTACTCGCCTTCCTCAGGCACGAAATCAGGATCCTCTGCAACAAGTCATAAACGGGTGAGTACAAAAGTACTCAGCAAGTTCCACCTCACCCTACGGGAGGGGAATGACATGCACGACACACATTAAGCACAATGCATTAGTAATACAACTTATGGTATGCAACTCTTCCCGACACAACCCACAGTAGGTAGCTCACTAGTTGTCAGGACCACACCGTAGCCTGTCCATTCCGTGGACACGGACCATTCGAATGGATTCTACAATCTGCAGAGGTCGTACACTATAGCCACAAGCTCGACTGCCCGAATGGACAACCGACATAGCCGACACCCAGCCGTGGTCACGCCCTAGCCCGGCCGCACAAACCCTCGGGCCCTGACCCCAATGGTCTATACCCGTGAACCATCCCTGCGACCGTCAGGCTAACCAGTGGGATTAGGCTAAGTCCGGCCCATAACGGAACCTGTGGTCGTACTAAAGTAAGCTAGGTGAGATGTCAAAACAACTCGGTCCTTATGGTTCACCAGGGCAGCAACCATCCCTCAACTTGTCAACTCGAGCCTACCTCCACGGTAGCACTCACCTGCCAGTCTACCACCACGGTAGCGCCGGCTCTAGCATACCCAGCTGCCCTAGCCTCAGCCAAAACCCTTCATATCCTAGTCTCAACTCTGGATATGCACAACTACTCACATGCATGTATGAGCACACTCAATCACTCAAGCACCGGTATATGTAATCGATCCTAAACCAGAGCTACAACTAGACGTCCTCACATGGATGCAACCGCTCACGTAGGGGTCGATGAAACTTGCCTTCGCTTACGTACGCGTCGGCGGCGGCGGTTTCCTGCTCGCGGTACGGGTCTTCTGGCTCCGGCCCGCTGTACTGGCCTTCGTACTCCTTGGTCGGCTCCTCCTCGATCACTCCGTGATCTATGGTGGAAACGGCACAACCGGCAAACAAACACAATCAAGCTATAAAATAAGCTCAAATGGAGATAAAAATAGGAGGAATAGCTAGTATTTGATTTGAGGAGAGTTTAGGAAAAAGAGTTATGCGAAAAGGATTTGATACGAAGGAGATATTAGGTTTACAGTATTGGTTGGTGTTTAAATAGAATGATTTGGATTAGGTGCTCATGGCCTGGTGGGTGTTTTGGGCCTTTATTAGTATTGCGGAGGTAATGATCGGGGAGCTGCCTTCCATCTCACCTTGGCGTGGAACAGCTTGAGGAAGAGGCTCAACTATTGGGGCTTCGTCTCGTGAGTGAACTGGGCTCGTGAGAAGTGGTTTAGCTAGCGAAGTGAAACGGCTCGGTGTGCTTGGGCTGATGATGGAGCTCATCACGGCCTCGCTCCTTTTATAGGCGAGGAGAGCAGCAGCGGCGTCGCACAGGGACCGGCGACGGCGTGGGCTGCGGCAGCTCGCCGTCAACTCAAACAGTGGCAACACAGAAGGCGCGAGCGTCGAGGCGGCAAAGCCGGCGAGGACGCTGCAGCGGCGTGGGCGAGGTGGGGACGCGCGGTCCCGTCGTGGGGCCGGCATGTCGCGCGTGCGCGAGTGAAAGCGAGCGCGGGTGGGGACGGCAGGGAGGGGCGTCGGCTACCTTTATAAATGAGGTGAGGCGGTTCGCGTGGCGGAAAAATATCTCGGTCGGCGCTGTGTGCGACGACCCAGATTTATGGCGAGGTGGAGCTTACCAACAGATGAATCACAACCTATATACTAAGTACTCAAGTTTAACCAGGAGACTAACACTTACCTTATTGGAGCGACAAAGTCACGAAGGAACGCACACCTTTAAGTGGCTAGTCCAGCACTCGCCCTTCTAGCCTTACCGCAACTTATCTACCTTGCTCATAAGTGGATGGCATGGCAAAGGGGGGTTCTATTTATAGGTCAAGGGAAGTCATGGTATTAGGACAAGTATCCCTTTCTAGAGAATTCCAAAATATCCCAGCATTTTCAAAATTTTACTTATTACTAATTCTAGAGTATTCCTAAAATATCTCACTCTTGCTTAATGGAGAAGCAACTAGAGTGTTGCCTTGAAAATATCCCACTCTTACTTAGTGGAGAAGTAACTAGAGGGTTGTTTTGCATTTCTTTCAATAGTGATGAAAACTGGGATGTTACATGATCCCTACCGCCAGTTGTAGGAAGACGTTCATTGAACATCCTCTCCATGGCTGCCAATAATGAGTTTTCCATTTGATGAAGTTCAGCTCGTGCAACAGGAATTCCATCATCATCATGGCGATCACCATGTACACTTGAATTTGATCCTGCCATGTTAGAAATTGTGTAGTGGAAAAGATAAATTTGTGGAAAAAAAACACAACCTCACCTCTTACTTACCAAAGTTCTTACGCGTTCTCAAGGACTGCCAGAGTGATAATGTGGTAGTAACCCAGTTGTGATTAAGCGATCGAAAGGATTGAGAATCAAGATGTCCGGTTACCAAATATGGTGGAGTTATAGGTGGCTGAACAAGAAAGGCTTGTAGTACTGAAAATCAAGCGTCGTTAGCCACACACAAAAGATGTGTGAACGTTGTTGTCACAATCTGAAAATTTCACCAATAATAGCAATAACGCAACCCTTTTCTATCTCACTTTTTTTTTCTTTTTGTAACTCTTTTTTTTTGCACTCTCTTTCTGATCTTTCACTTTTTTCAGAACATCAACAAGGGTTCTGAAAAACTTAACACGGCATAAACAGATATGGTGACCAACAACAAAGCGACACAAACGACACAAGACCAGCGGTACTACACAAAGGTTTTGGATTTTTTTGGCTATTTTGTGGACTATGGGTGCAGAACGAAGAACACAAAATGGTGAACAGGAAACAACGATAAATGAATGGATGGTATGGGGGTGGAATCTACCGTGATAACCTGAAATTTGATACCAAATGATAGGGACAAACCCGTGGGTGGCCCGATTGTGGCAGAACCAACCTGAATTACACCGGCTCAAGTACGCAAGTCCTCTCTCTTTAGAGCTCCAATCGTACTTCAAACGGTGTAACCCCTTGGCCTATCGGGTAACGTCCCGATAAACCACCGAAAGCAGGATCCAACAAGGTACCTCGCACGAAGGCGAGTCCAGAGATACAATTGTCATCATATTTTACATCACAGGCACTTATATTACAAGAGTTTGCAAAAGTAGCAAAGGTTCCAAACTGAGGGTCATTATTACAAACCAGTTTAAAGGTTGAAGTTCACGGCAGCGGAATTTAAAGTACGACAACTGTACACTTCGCCCATACGGACATCATGCTAAGCCCTGGCATGACATCACTCGTTATGATCTGTGTTGGCCGGGGACGGGTCCCACTCCACGGACCAAGCATCAGGCGAAGCACAGGGCCAAGGCATGGGAAGGGTAGGGTCTTCAGGGGCATTACCTGAAATAAAATCATATTTGTCACACCCTAAAATATTTAATTTTAGGATGTGACTATCTTTTACAATATGTTCATCTATCAATAGAATTTTCTGAGAATTTTAAAGATTTTTCTGGCAATTATTCTATTTATCTGAGAGCTAGATCCATTTATTTTATTATTTGGAAAGCTCTAAAATTCTTTTTCATGAGTCCCAAATATTTTATTTGCAATCCTCGTGACCCAAATTACCTCCTGAGTTTTCTCGGAAATTTTTGGGATTCTTCCGGATATATTTTCTTGGTTTGAAATATTTATCTGGACTTTTCTAGATTTATTTTAAACTTGAAAATATGTTCTGGAAAATATTTCTATTTTGATTCTCATCGTAGTCGGACCGAGCTGTATCATGTTGTACATCCCTTTTAACCTTATCCTCTCCGAATCATTAAGAAGTTCCATCGAGCTCCCGATCCTCTAATAGTTCTCCCCGATCAGGTCATGCTCGAAAACGACGCCTCGTGGCTCGTCTTCAGTGTTTTTCCGACGATGTTCGATCACCGTCAGCCCCAACGACTCGGTCTGATCCTTTCCTTATCTTTTCGCGCTCCCGAATAAATGGTTCACGTTCAACCAGCCCTGTCAGCTTGTTTTCGTGTTTTAGCCCTCACCCGATCCTATTTCGGCCCATAACCGAATCCCTCGACCTCGCATCGGTCCCCTGCTCGTTAAATGGTGGGACCCGCTGGTTAGCCCTATCTCATCTCTCCCATGGGCAATCTGGACTCAGGAACGAGTCCCAGCCCGATGCGCATCCTCAACCTTGCTCGCCAAATTCGAGATCTCTGCGCTCCTATAAATCCTAGGGCCTTCCTTCTTTTTCTTTGACCTAGCTCCTGCTCGCACCCTCCCCCGAGAAAACAGCGCCGCACTTAGCCGGCCCTAGTTTTTCCTCGTCGCCCTGCTCCTCCTGCAGCGCCCAGCGCCGCCCCTGGCCCTTTCGCGCCTTGCCCCCTGCCCACCCGGGTCTCTGCGCAGCCAGCGCCGCCGTCTCCTCTGTGCTGCCAGCGCCGCCGTCGCCTAGCCCCCGATGTCGCCCCTGTACCCGTGCTGCGCTGCGCCCCTGCATGTCTGACCCCGTGGCCGAGTTTCCATCGCCAGCAGCCGCCGGTCTGAGCCCCTGTGCACCGTGCGCACCACCAGAAGTGCCACCGACCACCAGGGCGCCGTGCCCTCGCCTCTGCGTCGCCCCAGGTGCCCAAGCCCCTGTGCGCCCTGCTCTTCCCCCCTGCATCACCCTGCCCTACAGCCCCGCTCTCACCCCCTGCAGGCCACACGCATAGAATCGCCCAGAAACAGGAGGAACAGACCCGCCGGCACAACTTCCTGCGCGAAATTCGATCTCTACGATGCGTCCCCGTGGTAAGTTAGGTATGGAACGGAATCCCCTCGTCGTCCTCTTTCATTTGCCCCGCTTCCCGCGAGCTCTCGTGCCCTAAATCAACGGGAATTCGAGCTACAGTACCCGCCGCCACCATTGCTGCGTGATTTTGAGCTTTTTCAGATTAGGTCCCTGGAAGATTCTGTAATTAGCGTGAAAATTCCTGTGTCTTGCAAAAATTGTAGGAAACCCCCTATATCTTTTACATCTTTTCAATCCAGCCCCACCATGGAATTTCTCAGATCTAACCCTAATCTTTTCCTGTTTTGCAAGCACTACTTTCTGTGTCTTGTATTTCTTTTCTGCTAACCCCTAAAGTCTATAGTTAATTGCGTATAGGTCCCTGCAGCGCTGTTTTATGCGTAGTTTCCGCGTTTTATATCCGTTTCGATCCGTTCTTTTAGCGTTAGTCTTCTAAAACCCTAAACTATCGTTTAGTAGCGTTGTTGTGCTGTAATCCCTGTTTTTAAAATTATATATCAATTTAATTTGAATAATATCCTCTCATCTAGTTTCCGAAATAAAATCCAATTAAGTCTTTTCTCCGGTTTTCATAAGTAATGTTAACTCAATTAATATCAACTTAAATGTGTTTGTAATTTAATTTGTATAGTTCAACTCGAATCATAAAGTTATGCGTTTAGATGTTCTCACAAGTTTTCTTTTCTAATTAATTATTTAATTAGTGTAATTTATACATAGAGAATTGTATATAAAATTTGACTAAGTTCTATTTCGTCTTTATAAATGCAAATATAATATGAGTTAATTATAATTAGGGATATTCTCGTTTGAATATCTTTTACATTGGTTTTCTAAATTGAAATAAATGAAAGCCTATAGTTCTTTTATTTCTTTTTAATATAAATCTCCCGATAGCTGTATCTTTTCAACCCCAGCTCCGTTTTCCGTGTTTCTTTCTTTCTCGTGACCGTAGCAGCGAGCCTTATCCTTTAGTTCGTTTTTTAAAGCTTTTCTTTTGTTTGTTGTATTTGTTCTTAGTTGTTCTTGTTTGTTTGCTTACTTGTATGCTTCGGTCGGATGCTTGTGTGACGTTAGAAGAAGCGCGATCCAAGAACTTTGAAGATTTAGAGTTTGAAGAACAAGAATTGAAGACTCTGAGCAGCTATTCTCTAAAAGAAAGGCAAGTGTTTCCTTGATCATGCTTTTGTCCTAATAATCACAATAAATACAACATTTTCTTTATATACATGCATGTGTCCTAATTTTGATGGATCCTAATTAAGGATATGCCTAGTCTTTACGATCATTCCTTGTCAACCTGGGTTTTATCTTTATTGTTGGGTAGCTATTGCTTAGTTGCTTCAACTGGTTATGGTTTGAGAATAATATATAACCATGATGACAACAATGATGATGTTACATCTGTTTTATCCATGTTCATGCTCTTTGTATTGTTAATCACAAGATTATATGTTTAATCGGAACATGGAGAACCACCCAGGAAAACAGTGCAACCACAATACTATATGGCTCTGGTCTTGGCTAATTAATTAGAGACTCTAGCTTATGATAATCTTACCGAAAGGGCAAGAGGGGTTGCATCGACGGGGTATAGGTCGGTCCTTTTGAGGCACATGGCTATGTGGTCCTTGGCTAAGGTATTTCCTCATTAGGGAGGGTTATGACCGCTTTGACTTGAAACCTTAGCGGATTATCATAAGTTAGGGAATCTTTGTAAAGGCCTCGTAGTGAATCCCTTGCCACTCACCCCGGAAGTGTTTAAGAGGCTAGCTACCTCGGGCAAATCGGGAGACACGAATTGTGGGTAAAGTGTACAACCTCTGCAGAGTGAAAACTGATATATCAGCCGTGCTCACGGTTAAGAGCGGCTTGGACCCTCACATGATTAATGAACTTGAAGATGAATTAAATCGTGGACCATGTTTATGGTTATGGTTATTGTGGACCATGTTTATGGTCGTGGTTATGCTTATGCTATATATTTTCTTTCTCTTTTAATGTGGGTTTTTGGTATAAATTTATATCTTAGTAATCAGGTGCTATTAAAACTTGACCAACTAAAATTGCTTATCGCAGTAAGCCACTCAACCTTTCCTTGATTTTAGCCTTCATGTCATATAATTCCCAACACTTGCTGAGTACCAACCATAAGTGTACTCACGCTTGTTATAATTGCTGCTCAGAGGAGAAAGTGATCTGAAGTCTTTTGAAGATGATGCTGAGTTCTAGGCTTGCGCAACCCCCGGTCGATTGCCTGTGAAGTTTGGAGTCTTCGTTTCCAGGATAAGCTGTATAACTCTGATAATTTTTATAGTCTTTTAAATCTCTTTTCGTGATACTGTTGCTGATTATTCACTGATGAAGTCACTATATGTATGGAACTTGATCCTGGCATATATATAGTTATGCATTCGGTTTTGTTCTTAAAACCGGGTGTGACAATATTGCAAGGCTGAGTACTCTAATACTCAGCAAGGCTTACCCGGAATTAGGGTATACTTAGCCCGTAAGTAGACCATGAAGGCTTTGCAAAGGTTTTGGTTTTAGCTTTTGCTGAAAAGCAACAAAGAGTAGATCCTTACTTTCATGTTTTAGCTTTCAGTTTCTAGTTCCTTTAACCATTCTAGGTAAGCACCTATAACTATTCAAGCAAGATAGAGCCTCTTTAAAGCATACCTCAATATTACTCATCATAAGATTTCTCTTGTTACTCTATGTGGCAGAAGAATTAAGCAGTCTCAATTTCCGCGAGAAACGGACGATTCTGAATCGAATTTTAACCCTTACAAGGTAAACCTAACTCACACGCTTGGAACACCAACAGGTCATTCCGAAGCAACCATTTGCCTTTCATTCTGGGTCGTGGAACAAAGCCACCACAAGCGACTGTAGGACCATACGCACATCCGATGTGCAGGACATACATCTGTAGTGTGACTACATGCTCGTATTCCCGTCTGCTCTGCAGAACGTACTCCCACACGTCGGTGCGTGTAAACATAAATTAAAAGTCGAGTGGTGGGGGATGAGTCCACTTGCCGGGCCGATTGGTTACTAGGCTTACCGCTTACCATATTTCACGGCATGTGGCTAGTACTTTCAAACGCTTAACTACTACTACCACACACTGCGACCTTAACCAAATTCATCAATACAGACGGGGTATCATTTCTTTCCAAGACACTACACATAACCCCGTCCGTCATCCTTATAGTGATTGCAGTATTGTAAGCATCAAATCCCTACATCGCGTGAGTGATAGGAAATCACTCGACTTCTATCGGTCCTATTAGCATGGCACTAGTCGGACTTAGGTTCTAATATTCAGTACATCGGTTCCTAGGAATATGCAACTTGGGTTTCCAGACAATCCTTAAGAACTTAATGCACAAGTATATATATATATATATATAAATATAAATGTAGATTGCAGTGTAAATAAGTAGTGGTTTTATGTCTGGGGCTTGCCTTCACTGGCGAGGCTGGGGTCAGAGACGTTAACAAATTCTTCCGAACTTGGGTTCGGGGCTTCAGTTAAATCTTCGGTGATGTTCCCAATGTCTTCCGAGACTTCTACTTCGGGTTCCGGAAGAATCTGATAATCGCCGTCGGCGAGAAGCGTCGAGTCTACATGTGATGTAAATGATGCAGTTTAGAAAATGCATAGAATTTTCTTCTACTTCACAATAAAGTTGCAATCCAACGAACTTAACGTTACATACTAGCAAACAACACAATTGCCCTTTACTGGGCAGTCATTTATCGGGTATTAATTAAACCACTTAGTTACATTAATTAACATGATTGTTTACCTTATACATTTAAACTACTGCATAAGGTAGCATGTTTGATTATCTTAAATAATTAAATTAATTACATTTAACACCTTTATTTATTTGACTAGCTAATTATCTTTAATAATCCTAGGTTATTATTTAATATGGATCTACTTATCAAGTTCTATTTATTTTAGTTGTTCTACACCTGATCATGGGTTGAGAATTTGTGGACATGCTACACTACTCAAGAGTAACACCTCAAAACATTCTCATAATTTTTCATGAATAAAAACTAGCATAAATGAATTATCTTTGAAAACAAGCAAAAATCCATAACTTGGTGTATAGCCTACTATTAATCCTAATACTTTTAATATGGATTACACATGCAAAAAGGAAGTTATGGTATAAATTTCAAATACAAATACTAACAGAAACATCCTTAATTAAAATCTAAGCATTTCATCAACATATAACAAAGGTACTCGAATTTCTAAGTAATTGAGTAGTAAAGAACTCGAAATTTTTACACAGAGCTACACATGGAACATACAACCTAGGAATAAAAAATTCAGCCACAACACATGCATATAACATGAGATACAAATAAAACACTCATTTCCTAGTATTTAATTTACATCAGAAACTATACACATACAGCTCAAACTTACTATATAAAAGTAGTCGAATATAACTTAAGAATTCAAACAAAACTAGTTTGGCATTTTTCTGAATTTTCTACAATTTTCTACACATTTTTGAAGTTCATAGCTTTTGAATTGGGGGGGGGGGCTCTGGAATCTTGCAGCTAGACCCTTAGAACTTTTGAAATCGTCACAAATAAGCCCTTGGCTCATCGGGGAAGAAGGGGCAGAGCCGTTGCCGGCCAAATTCCAGCGAGGGTCGGCGTTGGGGATGGAGAAGGGCTGGCCTACGGGCACCAGGAGCTCGCGGTGCATCCATGGGTGGGCTTGGGAGGAAGAGGGGTTGACCGGAGGGGAGGTTCCCACGGCGATCGAGGCGGCAGCGGAGAGGAGCTCGTCGGCGAGGGGCTTCCCGGGGAGTAGTGTGGCCAAGCTTGGGCCTAATAGCTACGGCGGGAGGAGGAGAAGCTATTGGGATGGTCGGATTGGACGGAGGAGGAGCGGAGGTAAGGGCTCGACGGCGACAGGAGCTCACCGGAGATGAAGGGAACGATGGCGACCGGGCTCCGGTGACGGATTGGCGTCGAGGTGGGGTCCTAGAGCTTCGGCGTGGAGCGGTGAAGCTTTCTAGGTGGTCGTCCGGGACAATGGGGGATTCGAGGTGGGAGCTCCGCGGTGACGAGGAGCTCGCCGGCGAAGAAGAAGGAGGTGGCGGTGGTGTGCGGGGCTCTGGGCGATTGGAGAGCAAAAGAGCGAGTGGAATGGGAAGAGAGGGAGCTAGTGCTGCTCTTGAATCAGAGAAGAGGGGGCGAGGGGGCATCACGGGCGGCTGCTGTGGCGGCGAGGTGGCAGACGGCAGAGCCGCGGGGCGGCGTGGCAAGCGCGCGAGAGGGCCAGGGAGGAGGAGCTAGGGCGGTGCTCGGGCTGGGGGCGACGCGTGGAGGCGAGGGCAGTAGGAGGTGGCGTCGGGGAGGAGCTGGCGCGGCGGTGAGCGGTGTTGACGGCCGGCGGCAGAGAAGCAGAGCAGGGAGCCGAGCAGGCGCCAGAGGAGGAAGAAGGGGAAAGGGGTCCGAAGGACTTCTTTGGAATTTGCAAAAATCTCAAGGACCTCACTCTAAACTGAATTTTCCCACTGATCCAAAGCTCTAATGAGGAAATGGTCAAAATAGAAGTTGTAGAACTTTTCAAATCCTACAACTTTGCTTTAGGGTTCAAGTTCAAAAACCCAAAGCTCAATACTTTATTTTATCATTTTGCACTCAAATCAAACTTTGAATAAGTTTTGTCCTTCTTAAGGTAAATTTCTTATAACTTTGGACCTACTTGCAAGTATTTATGATATGTCATGATTACTTACACCTTTTTACATTTTGACCTAATAATTTTGGATGTTACTTTTATACTTCAACTAATTTACATAAAAGGACTTGTACTTTCATAAATTTACACAAATACCCTTATTTTCATAACTTTGCCCAATTTTCACACAATTTAATCCACACCAAACATTCTTCCTATTGGCTTGCTCTATTTAACACCTAGGGTGTCACACCAATCTTCATGATAGTAGGTACGAACAAAGGATAATTGGAAGAAAATTGCCGGGATGACTAGCTTTATACCTGCCAAGGTTGGATGCGACCAAGCGACGGGGAGAGAGACACCGAAACCGTGACGATCTCGAATCGATCTCCGAACGATCGCAGAACCACAAATTAGGACTAATCCACACAAAAGACCTGAAAGTCTATAGCACGAATTAGGGGATCTCAGAGAGATCTCTCACAAGCCCAAGAAGAAACTCGCAAGAACAATGGGGAGTAAGTCACTCAGCTCTTGGCTGGAACACCATAGGGTGAATTTCTTAATTCATGATTGTCTCCGATTGGCTTGGTTACACTATTTATTTATACTAGGAACACCCCTCCTAGCTAGGTGTGAAATATCTGTATTTTCCACGAAAATAAAGGAAGGTGAAAGGGGGAAAACATGGATTCCCGAGAGCCTCGCGTGACCCTCAGCCTTCTAGACAGTTTTTACTAAAATGAGCATTACTCCTTAATGGGAAGTCGAAACGACGAGCCGTTTGTTGGAGGTGAAAGTAGACTTGATTATCTTTCCATCCATATGCAGAACTCACGGGGAAAAATTGTCCAGCTAGTGTGTGTGACTCGTGAAACATGGCTCTGATTCAGCTGTTAGTGTGATGGTTCAGCTTCTGTATAACGCATCCCGTCCTTTGTGTAACTTGTCTCCTTTGGTCCAGCAGTATCTCCCATATGTGTAAACCTCTTCCTGTAGTTTCTTTGCACAACTCCGTGTAATGGCTCCTTGTATTGGTGTATCTTGTCTTTGACTTCGTTGAGCTGGCCCATGGTTCGGCACAGTGTCTGGGATGTCCTCATCATCTTCGAAGCTGATCTCATCGGCTCTTTCGAGAAGACCCGCCATCACGGTGTTAGATGGAAGGGGTTTTCACCGGAAGGTGATCTTGATGACGTGGATCTGTCCACCCCTTCAGAAGATCATGCTAGAGCTCTGAGCCAAGAAGTAAACTACATGGTGGCCCACTCACTGCACCGACACTCCGAGAGCTTGGTAAATGCTTTTGAGCGTGTTGCGCTGCGCATGGTCTAGGAGATCATGAAGCATCAATAGTCTCCAACGGGACCTACCTTGGGAAGTCATAAGGGAGAAATTGCCATTCCAGGCTAGGCCACCACTGCCTTATGCGCTCACGGCTCTGGAGTCACATGGCTCCCCGGCCTACATTGTCTACAAGGTGGGAGGTGACCCTGTGGATCACCAGTTCTTCAGTAGCTACCCAAGGAGATCCCGCATGGGTATATGTGTGCTTATATACCGGATAGCAATAATTCGGTATATTCGGTGCAGAGGACGGCTGGAGGAGTTTCCGGGGCAGATGCTGACAAACAAGCATGGCTAGCTGCTTATACCACCGGGCCGAGTCATGATAGTGTGCACTCGGCCCCAGGAGCGCAGACGGTAGACCAGATCGGTGCCATCCTAAGAGATCAATTTGGCATTCTACCAAAGAGGAGGGCGATCAGCTATACTAAGCTGTATCCTAGTGACTATGATTTAATTCCCCTGCCGCCCAAGTATCGGCTTCCTGAGTTCACCAAGTTCAGTGGAGCGGAAGGATCTAGATCCATCGAGCACGTGAGCCGATACTTGATGCAACTAGGGATGATCTCGGTGTCAGATCCCTTTCGAGTAAGGTTTTTCTCGCAGTCTCTCATAGGGCCGGCCTTTGGATGGTACACATCATTAGACCCTGATTTGATCCACACCTGGAAGCAGCTGGAGGAGCAATTTCATATTCAATATCACTCGGAAGCTGCAGAGGCAGGAATTGCCGACTTGGCACAAGTACGGCAGAAGCGTGGGGAAACCGTGGTGGAATACATCCATCACTTCAGAGAAGTAAAGAACCGATGCTACTTGACCCGTATTTCAGAGAAGGAGGCGGTCGAGTTGGCATCCTTGGGACTACTAAAGCCGATTAAGGATCTAGCTTTCCAATTGGAGTTCAATTCTTTGGTGCACTTGGTGCAAAAGTTAACAACATATGAGCAGCGCCACCCAGAACTATACCAGGATAGGTTCAAGCGTCAAGTGACATTGATTGACACAGAAGATGCTGAAGATTCTAGGGACTCGGGGGGCAAGTCCCATGTCCTGTAAGTGGGTGAAACAGCAGGGACCTGCGAAAGGTTTTGACTTCGACGTGAGTAAAGTTGAACAGATATTTGATTTGTTATTGAAGGAGAAGCAGTTGAAGTTACCTGAAGGCTGCAAGCTTTCTACAGCACAGGAGGTGCAGGGGAGATCATATTGCAAGTGGCATCACTCTTTCACTCACAACACGAGCGACTGCAAAGGACTCCGTCGGCAGATCCAATCGGCTATTGAGCAAGGCCGATTGATCTTGGGTCAAACTGCCATGAAGGTCGACACCCAGCCCTTCTCGAGTGTGAATGTGGTGGAAGGTTATGACCGGTCTGTGAGGCGACAACTAGATTTCACACTCGGCATTAACATGGTAGGGCTTGCGCCGCACCACCGAACCGGGAATGAAGAGGCCGATCCTTGCGATCGGCCCCAAAAAGGGGAAAAGAGATATATCACGGAAGAACAAATAAGGCATGTCAGGAATCAGCGACCAGCTTCTTTCGATCTCCTCAAAAAATACGAGTACCGGTACTAGCAACGTCTCCAGCGCGAGTCGGAAGAGGAAGAGTATGAACGCCATACTGGGAAAAGTTTGAAGAAGCGGGAAGACATGCGTGATCATTGGCATTGCCCGTTCTTGAAGTATTGCTGGGACTCTGGCATGACCCGATTGCCTACTACTAAGGATTGCCCGGAGTGCGGATCCCAGAAGCGTGATGCAGAAAGGGTCTCGGTTTTCCGATGTTTAGGACCTGTGCCGTCCCAGCAAGAACAGATTCAACCACCACGAAGAAGTGTGGACTTCGAAGAAGAAGAGGATAAGTATCACCAGCCGCGCTGGTGCCCTGATGGACTTAACCATTTCCAGAAACACAGGGTACAATGGCTGCGCAGCCTGGAGGAAACCGAGGCTAGATATCTTGAGACGTTGAGGAAGGCGCACCCGTATTTGGCGGACAAAGTCCACTACATGCAGAAAAGGGAGTCGCGCCCTCCCAGCAAGGAGTGCCGGCCAAAATTGACAAGAGCCGATGCGAAGACATCAGCTGATGCACATATGGTGTTTGTACTCCCTGCGGAGTTCCACGCTCGAGGCCATGAAGAGTTATCGGTAGCCCAGCTTGACTTGGGGCCACGGCCAGTAATATTTGAGAATCCTCGAGCCAAGAACTACAAGCATTGGAAGGCTTTATATCTCAAGGGTTACATAAATGGCCAGCCTGTCAATAAGATGTTGGTCGACACAGGAGCGGCAGTTAACATAATGCCGTACTCAGTGCTGCATCGGTTGGGGCGGTCTGCTGGAGATCCAATCAAGACCAACGTCACGCTAAGCGACTTCAACGGCCAAACATCAAAGGCACAAGGCATCCTTAGTGTGGATCTAACCATTGGAAACAAGACTATCCCAACCTCTTTCTTCATTGTCAACAGCAAGAACACATACAATGTCCTACTTGGTAGGGATTGGATCATGCCAACTGCTGAATCCCTTCTACAATGCATCAATGTCTAATTCAGTGGGATGGAGATGAGGTAGAGGTGGTTCATGCAGATAACTCGATCGAGATCTCGCATAATGCCATGAGCATCTGGGACGCGGTAGACCAAGAGTCGATCTCAGGGATTAGTTTGGAAGGCTGCGACCGCATTGAAGCTACAAAAAATGGGGTGAGGCTGGTCTTATCCACTAGCCTTACAGAGTCGATAAGTCACAAAGGACGAGCTGCTCTGACGCACTTGGCAAGGCCGATCCCCGTGATCGGCCCCAAAAAATAAAATGTAAACTTTTGATGGCAAGTGTTTTACATGATCATAGCAGTTACAGGGAGGCCCGCTCTAGCAACCGGCCATACTTCAATTGTAAAATTTCAAAGATCAATGAAGGATATAAAGCGGCCGATCTCAACGATCGGCCGAAATTCTTTTTATTATCTTCTGTGTCCATCTGCAGCGTTGACTTAACAGATGATGGAAAATTAGGATACGGGTTTACATCAGCTGACGAGCTCGAAGAAGTGGATATTGGTCTTGGGGATAAGCCACGACCAACATTTGTCAGCAAAAAGTTACGCCCGTGTCTACGAGAGCCGATGATAGCTTTGCTAAAGGAGTACGTAGATTGCTTTGCTTGGGATTATACGGAAATGCCTGGGTTGGACAAGAGCATAGTCGAGCATCGGCTCCCTCTCAAGAAGGGATTTCGGCCATTTCAGCAGCGAGCACGACAAATGAAGGCTAAAGTCCTGGTGGAGGTCAAGAAAGAGGTGGAGAAAATGCTAGAAGCAGGATTTATCAGGTCCTGCGGGTATGCCGAATGGATTTCAAGTGTCGTACCTGTGCAAAAGAAGGATGGCTGATGGCGAGTCTATGTGGACTTCAGAGACCTCAACAGGGCTACTCCAAAGGATGAATACCCAATGCCTATCATGGAGACATTGATCAACGCGGCTGCTGGCCATAAGATCTTGAATTTCATGGATGGCAACACCGGCTATAACCAGATCTTCATGGCTCCAGAGGATATAAACAAGACCGCGTTCAGAGTGCCTGGGGCAGTAGGACTGTTCGAATATATGGTTATGACTTTAGGGTTGAAGAATGCTGGCGCCACTTATCAGCGTGCCATGAACTACATTTCCACGACCTGATCGGCAAGCTGGTGGAAATTTATATTGACAACATCATGGTGAAGTCTGCGTCGGTTGAAGGGCACTTGGGGGACCTACGGCAAGTTCTGGAATGAACCAGAAGGTTCGGGCTTAGGATGAATCCGAAGAAATGCGCTTTCGGCGTATCGGCCGGTCAGTTTCTAGGTTTCTTAGTTCATGAAAGAGGAATCGAGATCGGCCTAAAAAGTCAAGAAGCTGTGAGAACAATGGTGGCACCTACTACGAAGAGGGAGCTCCAGCAGCTCATCAATAAGATCAACTTTGTCAGAAGGTTTATTTCCAATCTCTCCGGGCGGATTGAGCCTTCTATGGAGTTGGTGAAAATTAAAGCCAATGATGAGTTTCGCTGGGGGCAGAGCAGCAACGGGCGTTTGAAGAGATCAAGCAGTATCTGTCAAAACCACCTGTGTTAGTTCCACCCCAACAAGATAGACCATTCTACATGTACTTATCAGTAGGTGACACCTCCATCACTTCAGTAGTAATATAAGTGCATGACGACAAAAAAAGGGTTGTGTTCTACCTCAGTAGAAAAATGCTAGATGCGGAGACAAGGTACCTTGATATTGAAAAGTTATGTCTTTGTCTCTTCTTTACATGCACAAAGCTTCATCATATCCTGCTATCAGCCGAGACAATCGTCATCTGCAAATCGGATGTCATCAAGCAAATGCTATCGGCTCCAGTGTTGAAAGGCCGAGTTGGAAAGTGAATGTTTGCATTGTCAGAGTTCGATATCCGAAACCAATCTGCGAAGGCGGTCAAAGGGCAAGCGTTGGCAGATCTCATTGCAGAAAGGATCAATACTGACATAGCAGCACTTTTTGTACGCGCATGGGCCATGTACTTCGACGGATCGGCTTGTGGAGATGGATGTGGCATAGGTATCTTGCTTGTGTCGTCTCGGGGGGCAACGTATTCCTTTTCAATCAGATTGCCTACCGCTTGCACCAATAATCTCGCTGAATATGAAGCAATGCGTAAGGGTATGGAATTGCTTCTTGAGGCCGAAGCTGAAGCAGTGGAAATTTTTGGGGGATTTAAAATTTGTGATCTCTCAGCTCATAGAGAAATACAGGTGTGAGAGTGATTCACTCTTCCCATTATGGGTACAATGTCAAGAGCTGATGGCCCAATTTAGGTACATAAATTTCTATTGGATACCTTGGACACGAAATTCGGAGGCCAATGATTTGGCATAGATGGCTTTGGGATACAAGGCTATGGCGGACAGAGCCGATCTCCAGGTACACCTACTGGACCATGGAGATTGGAGAGCCGATATCTTCAATTATTTGAAGGATTCAGCTCAGGGGGCAACCAAGAGGATACGTTACAAGGCCATGAGATACATCCTAATAGGAGATGGCATGTTCTACAGGACTTTAGAAGGTTTGCTGCTCAAATGCTTGGGCCGATTGAATCCAATCAGCTCTTACACGAAGTCCACGAAGGCACCTGTGGGACTCACCAATCGGCTCATAAGATGAAGTGGCTAATTAGGTGATCGGGATATTATTGGCCCGCCATGCTTGAAGATTGCTTCCAATGTTATAAAGGATGTCAGGCATGTCAGAGGTTCGGGAAGATTCAGATGGTACCAGCGTCAGTAATGAACCCTATCGTCAAATCGTGGCCGTTCAGAGGCTGGGGCATGGACATGATCGACAAAATTAATCCTCCATCCAGCAAAGGCCACCAGTTTATTTTGGCCATCACAGATTACTTTACCAAGTGGGTGGAGGCAGTTCGCATGAAGTCGGAAACATCCAAGGACGTCATCAATTTTGTCAAAGAGCATGTCATTCATAGGTTTGGGATTCCTCAGACCATTACAACAGATGGAGGTTCGGTCTTCATTTCAGAGGAGTTCAAGAAGTTCACTACTAACATGGGCATCAAGCTGATTAGGTCATTCCATATTATGCCCAAGCAAATGGACAAGCTGAAGCATCCAATCAGAGCCTTATCAAGTTGGTCAAGTGAAAGACCGATGAACATACTAGGCGTTGGCATGAGGTTTTATCAGAGGCATTGTGGGCATACCGTATTTCATGCCATGGAGCAACAAAAACTTCCCCTTATCACCTAGTGTATGGACAGGAGGCTGTATTGCCGTGGGAAATTACAGCCGGCTCGAGGTGCATAGAGTTCCAAAATGACTTAACAGCTGAAGAGTATGCTACTCTGATGAATGATAATGTTGAGGACCTCACGGAGCTCAGACTTTGGTCACTTGAGAAGATCAAAGAAAATAAGGTCAAAGTAGCCTGCGCGTACAATAAGAAAGTCAAACCAAAAGAGTTCCAAGTTGGAGATCTGGTTTGGGAAGCGGTGCTACCATTGGGGACTAAAGATGCAGCGTATGGCAAATAGTCTCCAAACTGGTGCGGGCCTTATAGGGTTGACCAAGTCCTATCTGGGAACACATATATGCTTGAGGAGTTAGATGGCATCAAGTTCCCGTGGCGGTCAACGGTCAACATCTCAAGAAGTACTTCCCAAGTATGTGGGATGATGAGCAATAAAGCCGATGCTACGCATTAGGCTATGAACCGATACGATCAGTTGGCCTGTACAAGAGGAAGCTGACGCTATGTGGGAGGATATGAGCCGACAGGACCTGATGACTCGTACAGGTGAAAGCCGATGTTACGCGTCAGGCTAGGCACAAGGAAAGAGGCCCGATACGTGCAGTTGGCCCACATATATATATATATATAAAAGAGAGAAGTACTTTTGTACCCAACGTATTGAGTTGGTCGAATAGCCGATGTACAACCATCGACTTTAGAATCTTAATACAGTTACATGTGGGTTTATCTTACAAAGGGTGACTACAAGGAAGTCTACTGAAGGAATTCATCGATGGCGGCAATGGCTTCAAGACGAACGCGATCAGCTTCAGTAGTCACTGCTTCATCATCCTTGTCCTCTCCCGACACCACCTGCCTACTCAAAGCGCTCAGCTCTGTGAGTTCTATCTTCAGTTGGGCGATCAAGTTTTCTACTTCTCGTAAGGAGCTGGCAATAAGGTTCTTCTCTTCCTGGATGCGCTGCACGGTTGCCCAGACCTTAGCCTTGAGGTCCTCTAATTCGTTCTCCAGAAGTTGAAGCCTTTGAAAGTGCACAGATGTATCGGCCTTAGCGTCCAGAGCCGCCTTCTTCTTGTTAAGCAATCGACACCTCTCGTCAATGTTGGCCTTCAAGGGGGCTTGAGAGCGACGAGCTTCAATTATGTGCCGAGCCTGTTCTACCCTTGCCCAAAAGAAAGGGAGGTGCCCAGTTGGCCAGAGCTTGATCTGATGGACTTCCGAAAGTTGAGACTTGATCTCTTCAAGAATCAGCCTCACTGCATCGGAATCCTGGGCCAAGGCGTCAATTGGAGCTGACAGAAGGTCCTTCACGCGGAGAAGTTGGCTGGAGACGCCGGTCGAATCTTGCTGATGATCATTGACTTCTAATATGGCCGAGCCAACGAATGCAGTATCGAATGAAAGTAACTCCGAGAGGTTCAGACCCTGAAAGAAGACATAAGATTAAAGCGGCACAGGGAAAAGAAGATGCAAACGACTCGGGGATAAAACACACCTATTCTGGAGGGGGAGCAATGACAGCCGATGAAGCGATTTTCGGCTCCTGAGGACGCATCCTTTTTGGAGGAGTGACAGCCGATGAAGCAACGATCGGCTCTTGCAGGCGCGCTCTTTCTGAAGAAGGACTGGTAGCTGACGAGGAGACAATCGGCTCCTGCAGAGAATGACCAACATCTGACGCGGCAACGATCGGCTCCTGCAGATCCTGAAGGCCAAACGAAGCATCAACTGGCGTTGTGGGGTTTTCTGGAGTCTTCGGGATAGGGTCCTGAAGGTTGACTAAGGCGTTGACCATTGTCAAAGGATCCTCTAGGGCCTCTAGAGTTGGGTTTTCTTGGCGTGCGGGCTCTTCCCCACTAGAAATATCTACGACATCGGCCTGCAAGAAAGGAAAGAGCAATCAAATCAAAATATACATGTTTAGAGGATTAATTAGAAGAGGGGCGATCCAAACCTGGCTAACGGCGGAGCTTCTTGAGTGGTGGAAGATGGCCCACCTTCCCTCGGAATTTTCCTGAGAATCATCTTCCTCGCCTTAGTTTGGGCTCGGGGGGCAGCAATGTCAGAAGAGCGCTTCGCTTGGGAGTTGATTTTGCGGAGCCAGGTTGGATCCGCATAATGGCCTTTGACGGAGGAGGTGCGTTTCTGCCGAAAAGGACCACCGCGGCAATCGGTGAAAACTGGAAGGTGGACCCATCATCGTTCCTGGGCTCCGAACCATCTTCCTGCTGCACAAAGAGCAAATGGAATTAGGGAAGGAATTAAGCGAAGTCAGGAGGAAAACAGTGAATTGAAAGTAATACATCTTCTTCAGGGGCTTCATACTCAGCGTGAATCTGCTGCAGCATCGGCCCTAGGGCTTTCCGGAAGACATGAGTCTTCCACATCGACCACCAGTTCTCGAAGTCAATGGCCGAAGAGGTGAACGATAGGTCAACAGGGATTAGGATTAGAAGATCTAAAAACAGGCTGTAGCATCTTTGGGTGGTGATGACAGCGGGCAGATCGGCTCTGTTTGTTGTCAAATGATGAAGAAAAAAGTGAGGAGGAACTTGCCCGAGGCCAAACTGCCGAGCTGCTACGACTGGCTGATGGACTTCATATCCTAGCTTGATGATCCGGTTGGAGGTGCTCATGCCGACTGGAAGGAGGCTAGGGCGGATCATGATAGAATATAGATGCCGAGTGCCGTCATCATCGGCAAAATCAGCCAATCTAAAGGTGATCGGGTTCTCAAAAATTTTAGAATCAGTGTAGTGAAGGAAGATAGGATTGTTCAGGCTCCTATAGAAAATTCTAAATCAGTTTAAAGTTTGTGAGGGATTCAACTTGCTGCCAGGAAGGCTATATAAAGCCTGGCCGAAGCTGGTACATCTGATCCGACTCCCACTCTGATCTGGAAAAGAGTTATCGGCTAAAACAAGAAAGTTTGGGATGAAGTCCTGAAAGTATAGGTAAGCCCACAATTGGATGAACCACCAGGGACCACCGGTCCTAAGTTTCTTCTAGGAAAGTAGGCTCAAGGACATCAGGTGGAGGTATCTGTAGATCTCTCCAAGGAACAACTTACCAAGGCCAACAGTGTTACCTTTGGCTAGTTCATATGCTAGGGGGAGATAATTCTTGGTTGGGGCAAGGGAAGGACCACAAAATAAGAAGTGTTCCAACCAAAGATTCAGGAAGGCTGTGTGTTCCCTTTCAGTCATAGGGCCTTTGATTTTAAGTTGTTGGTTTAGGTATGCACCCCAGTTTATGCACTCTATTTTGGAGGACAATTTGAAGGGGACTTCGGATAGGTTGTAGGCAGAGGGACAGGATGATGAGATGTCCAAACCAGTGATCATCACTACGTCTAGGAGGGTTGGAGTCATCGGTCCATAATCAAATAGGAACCAGTTCAAGGCATCGGACCAAAAGTAGCCGATGGTTTTCAGGAGGTTTTCATTCTTCTTGAGAGGGGATAGAGACAAAGACAGAGCGTCGGCTATCCCTATGGTCTCCCATGTGGGCTGGTAGGTCTTTGCTACTCTATTATACCAGGTCACCCAGCCCTCGGGAGGATTCGGCCAGGCACGTAGGCTGTCGGCCCAGGAATCTAAATCTATGTTTTGGCTCACGAATGGAATTCGATTAGCCTTGCAAAAAATCAGATCTACGGATTTCTCGTAAGAACGAGGCCCGAGACAAAAAGAATTTGGGGAAGAAGGATGCGGCAAGAGAATATCTGAAACTTGAAGAATCCATAAAAGCCAAATAACCGGAGAAGGATCATTTAATGGTGCAAGGGATCTAGTAATTGCTGCATTAAATTAGCAAAGGTCAGAGTTTTATCTTGAGACCAAGGATACCCGCATCGGCATTCGAAGATCCCGTCATCAGAAACCCCAAAGATCAAGAACCTAGGAACTGGATCTAGGGTTGGTGGCACAAGTATGAGTTTGTGCTCTAAAGGCTTTGGTTCGGGTCTTTGTGGTTAGGGTTTATGAGCAAAAGGGTTTTGGAGAATAACTTGGATTCAGGGAATCTTTGAAGATCTGTTTTGGGAAGGTTCTACATTTAAGCGGAAAATAAAATGGATTGGAGAATTGACTCAGATCCGGATCGGCATTTTAAGGAAAGGAACAGATGTGTTGCCATCGGCTCCCAAGAGATCAGTTTCTTAACAAATTGCGGTTAAAATAAAGGATTTTATTTATAACAGGGAGTGAATACAAAAGGGGGAGCTGATTGCTCCTAAAGCTAATCTATCAACTTAATCCTACAGTCTACCACCAGTAGACGCCGGAGACTCTGCGGCATTTGATCGGTGGAGCCGTGCTGGCGTCGCTGTCGTCGCTGCTGCCGTCGTCGTCACCGCCATCGTCTCCGCCGCTGTTACTGCTGAAGCTGCTGCTCACTTCGGCTTCTTCATCATCGTCGTTGTCATCGTCATCCTTCGACGATCTGCCAAGGAGGTAGCCTCCTACCACCGAGTCCTCCTTGGTTGATGAGGAATCAGCTTCTTCTTTCGAAGAGAAGAAGAAGTTTTCTTCCCAGGATGCGTCGTCCTCATCATCTTCCTCCATCTCACCACCGAGGAGGAGATAGAGATCTTCGCCATCGGTCAGGGACTCATCGTCCTCTGACCAGGTCTGGAAGTCCCATTCCTCTGCATCCCAATGCAGAGGGGTGCGGACCTCGTAAGGGGCTATAGGGTTGTACTCTGAAGTGGGTTCTCGGGTGGACTCGGACTTGAAGGAGATGGCGGAGGAAGCAGAGGAAGAAGAAGAAGCCATTACGAGAGGAGGAGAGTTGTATCAGGTGCAGTTGCTAATGGCTGAAGGAAGGGGATGAGAGAAAGAAAACTACCGGGGGCAGGTTTATAAAGATGGAGTGGAAGATGAATCGGCACCGTGACGGTTTCCAAGGAGTTTGATGCGGAGCAGTCACATCCCCTGGAAGTCGAAGAGGCATGCCTATACGGATTTCGGAAGTCGAAGAGGCGGGGCGATAAAAAAGAGAAATGATTTCGGAATAATTATTGCCGAAACTAGAGGGGCATGTGCTATCGCCATAATTTAGGAGGGCCAGAAAGGTGGGCCGCAAAGCAAAATGGGCTCGAAAGATAATCATAGTGGACTTGTGAATCGGCCCCTGCACGGGTGTTTGAGGCCGGGGCTGGCCATGTATCTAGATAGGCATGTGTGTTTAAATAGTTTAGATAGAGATAGCCAAGATTCGTGTCGTGGTTAGTTAGGATTGGTTAGGGAAGGTAAGTCTCCGGACTATAAATACGTACCTTGGATTATGAATAAAACAATCAATCATTCACCAACAATTCTAGGCGTATCGCCACCCCTGTTCTAGGGTTTCTCGGGTAAGTGCCGTGCAGCCCTGATCACGCCTTGCGTGATCGGGGCGGCATCGTTCCTGCTTATTTATCTTTTGTGTTTCTCGTACTGAAGCATTGTTGATGGCGAGTAACACTAGTTATCTTGGTGTTTATAGAATAGCATTGGCTCTTCCATGCTTTAATCGTGCATCGTTTGTTACCTGTAAGCGTTCAGCTGTCATCGTGCCCGATCTCGGGTATAAGGGCAGCGTCTTGCTTTGTTCTTGGTTAGTAGACCTAATCTGTTATGGTTAGTCTTTGTTCATCGAAGATTTAGTTTAATATCTACATGATTAGGCCCTTCAAATAGGTTGAATGTTCTGGCGGTACGTTTGGTGCTTTATATCAACTTAAAAAGGAATCATTCCGGGAATCGTCTCTCTGTTTGTTTTTAGTCCTCTGTTTAGGTTGGTATTTCGTTACCTTCCATATCTGTTAGGCTCAATTACGTGTAGGATGTTCCGTCAACATCAATCTTTTCCGGTGTGAGTGTTTCCTACTGCTTTTGATGGATGATTTGCTTGTCTCCCATTAAGAGTCTTTCGTCCGAATCTCGGGACGAGATTCTTTTTAGGGGGGAAGGCTGTGACAGTTCATGTATTTGTAAACTAGGCATATAATTTATTAGTGTGAAGTACGTGCTTGTTAGTGTAAAGCTTGTGTGTGTTTGTGTGAAGCTTTTGAAAATTTAAAGTGCAAGTAAAAAGGGTATTTATGTAATTTTACAAAAGTACAAGTCCTTTTATGCAAAATAGGTGATTTACAAAAGTAACTTTCCAAAATTACTAGAGGTCAAAGGGTAATAATGTAAGTAATCATGACTTACATAGCATCTTGCAAATAGGCCCTATGTTATATGTAATTTACTCTAACAAGGACAAAAATTTTATAAAATTCAAATTTAGTCCAAGTCTTAAAATAAAACTTCATAGTTTGAGTTTTGGAGTTCAAACCCCAAAACAAAGTTGTAGATCTTGAAAAGTTGTACAACTTTCATTTTGGCCACATTTTTGTTTGAGCTCTAGAACAGTGGTTAAATTCTTCTTTACCAAGAGGTCCCTGCAATTTTCTACAATTACAAATAAATCCTTGGGCAATCCCCTTTCTCTTCCTCCTCTGGCGCTGCTCTGTTTCTGCTCTGCAGCCCGCCGCTGTGCCGACCGTCCTCGCCACCTCCTGCTGCAAAAATCCACGCGTCTAGCTGTGCTGCTCCTCCATCCTCTCCACCTCCTCCACCGTGGCCTTATCCTCTTCCCGCGCTGTGTACTTCCCCTGCCTCCCTTCCTCTTCTCCCACCGACAGCACAGTCCCGTCCTTATCCCCTCCCCCTCTCTCCTTTCTTCACGCGGCACTGGTGGCGTGCGGCTGCGGCGCGCTGGAGCGAGCGGCACCGGGCTCGGGTGAGCGGCTCGGCCCGAGCGGCGGGCGGCGCTGGGGCAGCGCGCGAGCAGGAGCGGCGGGCGGCTCCGGGCGGCGCGGCGCAGGAGGCGCAGATGGGCGTCGAGCTGGCGGCGCAAGCGGCTCCGGGTGGCGCGCGCGGGAGGCGTGGAGGCGCGCGACAGGAAGCGGCGCTGGGAGCTAGTGCGAAGGCGAGCGCTGGCGCACGCGCTGGGGCGGCCTCGGCTCGGCCGGTGGGCAGTGGCAGCGGCCAGGCACAGGCACGGGCTGGCGGGCCCAGGAGCGAGCGGAGGCAGGTGCTGGCGGCGCGCTGGTGGGTTGAGCGGGCGTGCGTGGGGGCGGTGTGGGCAGCACCAGGTCGGAGCGCGGGAGGACTGCGGCCCGGCAAGGCAGACGCGAGCGGCAGGTGGGCTGGCGGTGGCCCTGGTGAGCGGAGCGCGCGCAGGGTGGCGGTCAAGCGTGCGAGGGCGCAGGCGCGCGAGCGCTGGCGTGGCAGGCGGCTGCGGCTCGCAAGCGGAGCGGCTAGCGGCTGCGGTGGCTCGGCGCGGTGGTGGAGCGGCGGTGCGCGCGAGCGGGAGCCGGAGCGGTGGTGCACAGGGGCGAGCGCAGGGCGGCTCAGGCGCGTGTGAGCTAGCGGCGGCTGGGCGAACGGTGCCCGAGCAGGAGCGGCACGAGCAGGCGGTGCTGGAGTGCGACGGGTGGAGCTGCGGCTCGTGCTAGAATAGGCGGCCCCGGGAGAGCTGAGCGCTAGGCGGAGCCACGGCGCGGCGCAGGCACGCGAGGTGCGGGAGTGGACGCGAAGGCTGTGGCGCGCGTGCCGAGCGAGCTGGTGGTGGCGTGTGCTCGCATGGTGCGGTGTGGATGCGCACAGGCGCGGTGCAGGAGCGGGTCCGGCAGTGCGGGCCATGGCGCGCTGGTGGACCGGATCGTGCATGAGCTGCAGAGAAGCTCCGGTGGCCATGGTTGAAGTTAGTTAGGGAAATGGTGTGCGTTGATCTGCATGGGTGAGGCCGTGTTGTCCGGACGAGCGATTGGCTCATGGCGACGTCGAGCGGGTCTTGCAGATCATGGCGTGGAGGCCGGCTCCTGGCCGTCATTGCGGTCGGGGTGTTCGTCGCTGGAATTACTGTGCATCTCTTTCCTTGCGTTCGTACGCGAGTGATCAGGAGAGGGAGAGTTCCTGGCTGTGTCAACATGTTTTCCTCACGCAAGCACAACAGCAGCACAATGACGACGACGACCCCACATCCGGCGACCCCGTCGTGTCCCTCGCCATGACTGCAACGAGTTGCAGCAAATGGAACTCGCCATCACCGCCGGTGAGAAACCAAGGGCCTCTCTGCGAAACTTTTTTATTATTTCATGTGTGCAAAGCAGCTAACTTGTAAAATTTGTAGGAAATTGTAGAAAAATCATAAAAATACCAAACTAGTTCTATTTGAATCCTTATGTTATCCTCAACTACTTTTATATAGAAAGTTTAAGCTATATGTGTGTAATTTTTAATGTAAATTAAATACTAGGAATTGAGTGTTTTAATTGTATCTCGTGTTATGTGCATGTGTTGTGGCTGATTTTTGGAACTTAGGTTGTATGTGATGCAAAGTATTTTTGTGGTAGATCTGTGTGATGTTTAGTAACCCTTTCCACATGAGTACCCATGTCTTTGCCCTTGTCTTGATTGCAATCTTGTTAGAGCTCCTTTCTATATAAAGATCCTGGTTATGCCTTGTGTATCGACTACTTAGTTGATACACCTTTGTAACTATGCTTAGCAATCGGCTACTAGTTCAGCCGATTTTCGATAGGCGTGACCCCATCGGCCATGAGCCTTTTGACTTCTTCCCTACCGGCAAAAGCCCTCGGCCTGATGTTAATCACCCTATCGGTCCGATCTGATGTTAGTACCCTGACCAACCTGGTCCGATCTAGACAACCGCGTCGGCTATGCGTCGATCGGTTGTTTTGCTGATATAATTGAACCAATCCAACACTAATTACTTCGGTTAACACTCCAGTCAAGAATCGGATAGGCACATCTAATAGAGAACGTATCTGTCGGCGAAGCACAGCCAGTACAGCATAGGTAATCGGCTACTTGTGCCGACTCACAAATCTAACACATGCGCACATATTAACTCGGCCGATGCTCACACTTTCGACTAGTTTACCAATGCGCAATCAAATAGTTACTTACCCTGATCGACTAGCATGCTGATGTTCACAGATCGACTAGTTTGCTAAAAACACAAATCGGCTATACCTATGCGCACAGTGATCAACTAACCATCCGATTTAGATAACGTATTGGCTGCACCTAGTCGATGCACACACGACCTTAGAGTTCTGTTACCCATTGATCTAAGCCGATTCCAGTTGTTTCCCATAGTGGTCAAATATGGCCGGTCAATCCTTAGTTTTCCCATCCTTATTCACACACTGTTATCAGCCGATTTATCGGCTGAGAGATCGGCTATATGCTTACCGGATTCATACCTGTCAGACCCAGGGCCACCGGGCTAGGCATGTCACGAAGTTTAAGAGATTAAGCCCGTCTTATCTCTTATTCATTTTGTTTATCTCTTGTTTATCCCGTTTAAATAGGAGATAGAGCTAAACCGACATGGAGAGGATCTATTTGAGATCAGCTCTGGTGTGATCCCTTGACAGAGGTTGGTTAGCATCTTTGTAACTCTGACCTCTCGGGTATATAAGGGAGGTCAGGGACCCCCCCAAAATAGAAGATCATTAGGTCATTCTACACCAAAGAGAATACAAACCACCATACAGGACGTAGGGTGTTACGCTCCGTGCGGCCCGAACCTGTCTAAAGTCTTGTGTTCTTTGCACCTTCGAGTTCCTGATCTCGGTGTTCCCTCACCCAAAACTTACCACCTTGGGTATATCCCTCGGTGGGCAGCCGGTTAAACACCGACAACTGGCGCGCCAGGTAGGGGAGCGCGTCGAAGATTCGCCGGCGAGCTCGATGGCATCTTTCAAATTTATCAAGTCAGTTCCCTCTGAGGGTACGACATTTGTTTTTGGCTCGTGGGTTTGCGTCGCAGATGGTGCGGGCAACTTTCGGCAATTCCTCGTCGACATGACACCGAAAACCGTCGCTGCGGATCCTTGCAGCGGCCTCGACAAGTTCGTCGACGAGCTCGACAACTTGCCGCTCCACGCTTCCGCGGCACAGGTCGAGATGGAATCTGTTCCAAGCTCGACTTCTTCTGGTGTCGCGACAACTTCCCCTGGTTTGGATTCGTTCCAATTCAGGGATTCGCTGGGTCGGACTCAACCCGGCTTGCGCGAATCGGCCACTGATCTTCAGGAGGCCAATGCGCTTGGATCCCTCTTCATGTTAGAGAAGGATCTAGATCTGCTGCTCCGGGACGGAAACCCTGAAGCCACCGCGTGTCGGGAGGCTTCGGGTTGTTTTGGCCCCGGTGATTTGATGATGGCCTCGTCGCCAAAGGGACACATCGTGCATTGGAAGGGCATGAAGCTCTCCAATCTACTCGAGGCAGAGAGCCAGCTCGTGGCTCACCTCGAGCCATTGCCTTTCCAGGAGGGCAGGCCGTTGGCCACCGCGGCGGAGGACTCGACGGAGCTAGTCGACGAAAGTTCTCATGAGCTTTCCTCCCGCCAGGTGCTGATGGCTGAAGAAGGCGAGGACGGTGGGAATCTCCTCATCGACAACTTTGATGAGATATCCGACGATGAGATCACGGCCAACGCCGGTAACGAGAACGACGCCGATCGTGCGGCGCGGAGGGCCAGAAACAGGGCCCGAACAATCCGGCGGAGGAGAGCTAACGAGCGAAGGCGATCTATGCATCGTGAGCTCGACCCCGAGTTTGCTGCCGTAAGCGAGCGGGGCTTCAGGACCCCAGTGGCCAACATTGCCAGGGTCACGGCCATCCTCGAGCGCAGCCACGACCTGGAGGTACGTCAAGCACTCCTCTTTGCGCAGAGGGCTTGGATCCAGTTGGATCAGCATAATCCGGCGTCCATCATCCGGGAGGAGCGCGTGGACGAGAGCCGGAGCCAGGCCCGCAGTCGAACGACTGGTGGTCGTCCTCAAAATCAGATCAGCAATGACAACGCACGCACGAGCCAGGCCCCTGGCGGGAGGCAACAGCCACCGCAAGGGGGTCGTTCGCGACAGGCCAGTCGACGACCTCTTCCGGAGGACCTACGCCAACACATTAATGACGGTCGCGACGCGCGCACCGTGATCTCCTCCAGGCGCAAGACTCGCGAAGAAGTCGAAGCTGAAGGTACTGATTGCAGTGATCGATTCCCTGCTTTCTCTGCTCGTTTCAGCAGCTACAAGTACCCGGAGGGCTTCAAGCCGATCGGCATCACCAAGTACGACGGCAAGCAGGCTCCCCAGCAGTGGCTCCGTTGCTACTCCACGGCCATTGATGTCGCGGGAGGCTCAAATATCACCAAAGTCGTCTACTTCCCGATGGCTTTGGACCCTGCGCCGCTCACTTGGCTGGAGAGCCTCGGCAGCAACTCCATCGACTCCTGGGAACGACTTAAGAAGGTCTTCATCGACAATTTCCAGGGAGCAATTACCCGTGCAGGTACTCGGCACGATCTTGCTCAGTGCAAGCAAGAACGTAACGAGCTCCTACGGTCCTACACGCGTCGCTTCTTCGACGTCCGCGCCACCATCGCGAACATCTCGGAGGAGGACATCATCGACTACTTCTACAACGGCATCACCGACCCGAGCATGTACAGAGATTTCGGGCGGCACAGGCCGAAAACTGTTGCGGGCCTTCGTGATATGATGCACGATTGGTCCGAGCAGGAGGAGAAGATGCGGGAGCGGTTCCCGCGGTGCCATGATAGCAATCTGCGGCGCCCAAACGACAACCGCAGCGACAAAGGCCAGCGGGACTTTTCCGGACCACCCCGGAAACGAAAGCCAGATGATGTCATCGCGGCTATCGATCGTCCTTCGCGGGGCAAGAAGTCGACAACTCAGGAGGAGTTCGAGAAGCTCCTACAAAAGAAGTGCCCGTGGCATCCAGGCGCCAACCACGCTGCCATCGACTGCTACCACCTTCGGAGGACGTTCAGCAACTCCGGTGGCGGCAGGAAGAACAAGAAGCCTGTTGACAAAGAACCCGAGGACGATGATCAGGAGGATCACGGGCGCAACCCGAAGTTTCAGGATGCGTCGAAGGTGGTCAACGTCATCTTCGGGGGGGACGAGGATTTCTGTTCCAGGCGGGATCAGAAGCTGCTCCTCCGAGAGATTATGTCCATCGAGCCGGCGGTACCACGACCACTCCGTTGGTCGGAGGTCCCCATCTCGTTCTCTCGTGATGACCAGTGGACGAGTTTTTCCGAACCCGGTAAGTTTCCCCTGGTTCTGGATCCTGTGGTGGCGGAGGTCAAGCTTACTAAGGTCTTGATCGATGGCGGGAGCGGGCTTAATCTCATCTTCATCAGCACTTTGAAGAAGATGGGTCTGGATTTCAAGGATATGCTGGTACCCAGCAAGTCCCCTTTCTACGGCATCGTCCCAGGTAACGCGGCACATCCGCTCGGTATGGTGGTCCTCCCGGTAACCTTCGGTACGCGGGAGAATTATCGTACTGAATTCATCAAGTTCGAAGTGGCTACTTTTGACTCTTCTTACCACGCAATACTGGGTCGACCGGCACTCGCCAAGTTCATGGCAGTGCCGCATTATGTCTATCTGCTTCTTAAGATGCCAGGACTCGGTGGCGTGCTCACCCTCCGCGGCGACTTGAAGAAGTCATACGACTGCAATCAGGAGGCGATCCAGTACGCCTGGACTACTCGCGTGCCAGATGCTTCGGGAGAAGTACTCGCGGCTGCGCAGCAGCTCTCCCAGACCGGGCTGGAGATTCCATCCAAGAAGGCTAACAAGTCGAGCATCCAGTCGACTGACGATGTGGCCCTCAAGACGATCCAGCTCCAGGAGGGAGATTCATCCAAGACCGCCATCATTGGTGCGGGCTTGGGTGACAAATAGGAACTCGCGCTCGTCAGCTTTCTTCGGGCTAACCGAGACATATTCACGTGGAAACCAGTGGATATGCCAGGGGTGCCCAGGGAGTTGATCGAGCACGCCTTGAATGTACACCCGAAGGCTACGCCTAAGAAGCAACGCCTGCGGAGGTTTGCCCACGACAAGCGTGAGGCCATTAAACGGGAGATCGCTAAACTTCTCGCGGCTGGATTCATTAAAGAAGTAATCCATCCAGAGTGGGTAGCGAATCCCGTCCTTGTAAAGAAAAAGAATAATGAATGGAGAATGTGTGTCGACTACACCGATCTCAACAAGCATTGCCCAAAAGATCATTTTGGGCTGCCGCGCATTGACCAAGTCGTTGATTCGACGGCCGGGTGTGTCCTTCTCTGTTTTCTTGATTGTTACTCAGGGTATCATCAGATTGCGCTCAAGGAGGAGGACCAAATCAAGACTGCATTCATTACCCCGTACGGGACCTACGCCTACAAAACAATGTCCTTCGGGTTGAAAAATGCAGGGGCGACATATCAGCGGGCAATCCAGATGTGTTTCGCGGATCAGCTGCATCGAAATGTCGAGGCCTATGTGGATGACGTGGTCGTCAAGACCAGGGAGTCCGATAACTTGATCGCGGATTTGGAGGAAACATTCAGCAGTCTGCGCAGATTCCGGTGGAAACTCAATCCCACCAAATGCGTCTTCGGCGTACCTTCAGGGAAATTGCTCGGGTTCATCGTCAGCAACCGAGGCATTGAAGCCAACCCTGTGAAGATCACAGCCATCACTGATATGGAGGCTCCGACCACAGTCAAGGATGTGCAAAAGTTAACAGGTTGCATGGCGGCTCTGAACAGGTTCATCTCCCGGCTCGGGGAGAGAGGACTACCCTTCTTCAAGCTCCTGAAACGACAGGATAAATTTCAATGGACGGAGGAGGCCGAGCGAGCTTTACAAGATCTGAAACATCATCTGCAGTCACCTCCAATCCTCACAGCACCGTTGCCAGGGGAGGATCTACTACTTTACATTGCGGCAACAACTCATGTCGTCAGCAGTGCTATTGTAGTCGAGCGAGGCGAAGAAGGCCATGCGTTTGGAGTGCAGAGGCCTGTCTACTTCGTCAGCGAGGTCCTCTCCGAATCCAAGGTACGGTATCCCGCTGTTCAAAAGCTTTTGTACGCTATCTTGATCACATCCAGAAAGCTGCGCCATTACTTCGACGAGTACAAGATCACTATGATCACGGACTTCCCGCTGGCGGATATTCTGCATAATCAAGATGCCACGGGGCGCATATCCAAGTGGGCAGTGGAACTGGGGGCTTTGTCAATAGACTTCAAGCCACGCACTGCAATCAAATCACAGGCTCTAGTCGACTTCATGGCTGAATGGAGAGAGAATCAGGTCCCAACTCTAGTGGACAAGCCAGAGCATTGGACCATGTATTTCGACGGGTCCCTTAAGCTCGACGGCGGCGGCGCTGGGGTTCTGCTTATTTCCCCATGAGGTGAGCAGTTGAAATACGTCCTTCAGATCCTGTGGGCGGTATCCAACAATGAAGCCGAGTACGAAGCTTTGCTTCACGGGCTTCGTTTGGCGATATCACTAGGGATCAAGCGACTACTTGTATATGGCGACTCTCTTCTTGTCGTTCAGCAGGTCAACAAGGAATGGGATTGCAACAAGGAAACAATGGACGCTTATGTGCAGGAAGTGCGCAAGTTGGAAAGCAAGTTCTCCGGCCTGGAAGTTCATCATGTATTGCGGGAGCACAACGTCGGTGCGGACACCCTGTCTAAACTGGGGTCCACGCGCGCCCAGGTCCCGCCGGGAGTCTTCGTCCAGGAGCTCAACCAGCCATCGGTCAAGTCTTCCCCGCAGGTAGCCATCGACGTGGGTCCACAACAACCCAATCGAGAGGTTATGGTGCTGGAGGAAGACTGGCGAGGGGCTTTTATCAACTTCATACGAGATCAACGGTTGCCAGCGGGAGTCGATGCCAGGAGCGCTCACGCAGCTCGCATCTTGCGAAGAAGCAAGGGTTTCGTCCTGGTCAACGACAAGCTCTATCGGCGAGGCGCCCGGTCAGGGGTTCTCATGAAGTGCGTCACCAAGGAAGATGGTTACGCCATACTGCGGGAGATCCACGACGGCATCTGCGGTAATCATGCGGCTTCAAGAACGCTGGTGGGGAAAGCCTACCGAGCCGGCTTCTGGTGGCCCACCGCGGTGACCGACGCGGAGGATCTCGTGCGCAGGTGCCAAAACTGTCAATTCTTCAGCAAACAGACGCACGTTCCAGCTCACAGCCTCATCACCATACCGCCGTCCTGGCCTTTCGCCTGTTGGAGTCTTGACATGATTGGGCCCTTCACGACAGCACCAGGCGGTTTCACCCATGTTTTGGTGGCTATTGACAAGTTTACCAAGTGGATCGAGTACAAGCCGATAGCCAAGCTCACACCAGATCGGGTCGTCGACTTCATCTCAGATATTCTGCATCGTTTCGGCTTCCCCAACTCCATTATCACGGACTTGGGATCAAACTTCACGGCGAACCAGTTCTGGGAGTTCTGCGAGAATGCTTGCATCGAAGTCAAATATGTCTCGGTTGCACACCCCAGAGCTAACGGACAAGTCGAACGGGCGAACGGCTTGATCATCGATGGCCTCAAGAAGAGACTCTATGATGAGAATAGCAAGAAGGGAGGAAAATGGGTACACGAGTTACCACATGTCGTCTGGGGGCTCCGGACTCAGCCGTCCAAAGCCACAGGACAAACACCTTTCTTCCTCGTGTATGGATCCGAAGCTATCCTACCAGCCGATATCATGTGGAAGTCCCCAAGGGTTGAAATGTACAATGAAGGCGAGGCGGACGAGGCGCGGCAGTTAGAGCTCGACTCCGTGGACGAAGCTCGCTGTACCGCCCTTGTTCAGTCAGCCCGGTACCTGCAGGGGATCCGGCGATACCATGATCGCAGCGTCAGGGAGCGGTCATTCAGCGTCGGCGATTTGGTTTTGCGTCGCATTCAGGATGAGTCTGGCCTACATAAGCTCAATTCAAGGTGGGAGGGCCCGTTTGTCGTCAAGCAGGTCACAAGGCCAGGGTCTTATCGACTACAATTCCCCGATGGTCGCGAGGTCCTGAACTCCTGGAACGTTCAAAACCTGCGCAAGTTCTACCCTTAACTCGAGACCCGGTGATCGCTAATTCCCCGGGGGCTCCGAAGATTTTCTTTCCCCGAACGTGTCTGAAGGCCGCGAGCCACATCACTCGGGTTGTACATGATGGCAGATGTCGCGTGCAAACACGTATACAACCAAATCGACTTCTTGTCGCCCATGACGCGGGGGCCACGGCCACGGTCATCTCCTTTCGGGTTCCGCCGCGACAGCAGTCGCACCTTTTCCAACGCAGTCGATCCGTTCGACTGGCCTACACCTAGTACGTTGGAACGGCTCGCATACAGAGCTTCATCGACTACAATCTGAGCGGCTGCACTCAGAACAGTCTTGTTTTTGCCAAAAGAACGGCAAACTCGCGGCGCTGCCCGCACCTGCTCCTCGCAAGCTTGATCCGTTTGTCCGGGTCCTACCTAGCCTGCGGAGCACGCTCACAGAAGGAGCACTCTCGACTACACTCCGAGGCCTCGAACTCGGGGTAGTCCCTTTCTCGCCCTATGCACAGCAACCCCGCGACGATGCTCGCGTGCTTCCCTAACAAGTCTAGACCCGCTCGATCGAGTTGTGGCTACTCTGTTAGACGAATTCTAGCTGCCCTTCGGGTCATTGCACCCAAGGACACGTTTCCTACTTGAGTCTCGTAAGCCTGGATCCCAATTCAGCTAAGACATGCAAACAAGTAGAAATGTCAAGGGAAGCATTTACATAAAAGAATAATTAAGTGGTTCATACACCCTAATCCTGCAGTACATTGTGTACAATTTGTTCTGCTACGGGTTGGGCCTCTTGCAGGTACTCTTCAAACCGCTCGTCTGGGCAGTCCGCCGCCATCCCTTGCGCGAAGATGCTCAGCTGTGCGGTCGGCACGAAGGACTTGACGTACGCGAGCGCATTGCTCACGCACGCGACCGGAGCCTCTGACAGGAATTTGAGCACCTTCTTCAGGGCTTCGCGGAGACGCTCCAGCAGGGGCCGCGGACTTACATCGCCTTCTTCCGGCGGATCCACCATGTCCACCAGCTCCTGGGCGGCTCCCCGGAGCTCCTCCAGCTCCTTGCGCTGCTGCTCGTCCTTCTTGCCCAGAGTTTTGACTTGCTGAAGGCAATCAACGAACTGGCGTTCAGTGTCGCCGATCACCTTCTGCAGCTTTTCGACTTCATCTGTACGTCGATACAGCATATTCTTCACGTCAGTAAGCAACTCCTCTTTGTGTTTCGTTATTCTCCTAAGCTCTGTGATAAGCGTACTTCAGCATCTAATGGGTAGCTACTGAGGGAAAGTACTCGAGGGGAGCGAGGGCCTACCTTGGTGCGCCTTCTTCTCCGCCTTGAGCTGCTCTTGGTGTTCTGCTTGTTGCTCCTTGAGCTGTTGTTGGAGCTCGGAGTTGGCCTTCTCCATGTTTTTCAGGTCATTCTTGAGCAGCCAGGTCTCTCGGGTCCTTTCCTGCTTCAGCATATCAAGCTCTCGCTGCAGATAGCAATTCTTCGTTTTCTCCTCGGAGATGCGCTTGTCCAGAGCACGCAGCTAGCTCCCGCGCGTCACTCACGACCGCGCGGAGTTTCTCCGACTTCTTCTGGGATTTGGTGATTACATGCTGCACAAAAGGAGGAGAGTGAGTCATAAACAACTCACCAAGGCGCACATCGGGTTCATCGCCCGAGTCTTACCATGGAGAAGTCGTACAGCTCCTTGAAAGTACTCTGGAAGGTCTTCAGGTTCTCCGCCGACAGCAGAAGGTCATCCACCAGGTCGGTAGTGATGACGTTCCGGTGCCCGGGCCCGGCCCTCAACACCTCACGGGGACTCCTCGAGGGCCCGGCGGCATCCCCTGGCGGCGGCGGCTGGACACCTGCAGGCATACGAAATGGTAAAAACGCTACGCCCAGACCCCGGCAGCCAGACGCGGGCGGATAAGTGCCTACCTGCGCCATCAATATGAGTGGCGTCGGGGGCCTCGACTTGTTCCCCGCCACTGGGTCCGGCTTCCTCTAGTCGAGGCTCGGGAGGCGGCAAGTCAGGGAGCGCCACATCCGCTTCAGGGGCCACCTCCGCGGGTACTGGCTCCTCAGGCGCCGGGGGCTCGGGGGCTGCAGCAGCCGAGGCAGGCGCCGCAGCCGTGCCTGGTTCGATCTGGAGTTTGACGGCGCTCGCAGCCCTGGTGACATCGACAACATTGTTACCCGAGCGGGCACGAGTAGGATTTTCAAGCGTTCGAAAGGAAACTTACAGTGTCGACTTCTTCTTGGCAGCCTTCTTAATCCGCCAGGCCCGACGGGGGACGCCCGCTGCGGATGGCGGGGCCTGATCGGCCGATGGAGGGGTCCCTGCCATGGCGATTGTCCCCGTCGCGGCGTCAGAGGGGCCTGCCTCCACCCCTTCGGGTTCAGTCCCGGGCGGTGGAGCAGGGAGACTGCAAGGGGATGCTGTCAGTACTCAGCACCATGGAAACTTTGGAACTGGCCAAAACAGCAATTCCGTACCTGGAGGACTCGACTTCTTGAGCCTTGCATTTGCGCACCTGGCGCTGGCCCTTCGGCACCGGTGGCAGAGCGTCGGCCAACTCCACGCTCTGATCGGAGAAGTTGTCCCCGCGCGGCTCCCCCACGGTCCCTTCGCTCGCCTGCGAGCCCACGCACTCAGTGGACTCGCTGCTGCCTTGAACCGCAGCATGGCGAGTCGCCTTGGTGGCAACGGCGGCAACAGGGCACGGACCTCCCTCGGCTTCTTCTCCCGCCGACAAGTCCGCGCGTTCGGTGGACTCGTTGCGGCTTTGGGTCGCATCAAGGCAAGCCTTCTTGGCCGCCGTGACTGCAGAAGGAAGGAGGTGATACGCCCGGGGGAGGTCCGGCTGCGGTGGGTAGCTGCAGTACAGTTCCGAATGCCCCTGCAAAAAGCCCCTCAGTTCAGTACCGGCGCAGTAGTCGATTTCTTCAGCAAAAGAAGTCGAGTACTTACCGGCGGGGGCGGATCTTGCGCGGAGTACAAGGTGGGCATGTACGGCACGGTGTTCACGTCCAGCAGCACCCGCTGAACCCGCTGGAGCGCGACTTCATCTGGCACCTCCTCTGTGCACATGCGAGAAGGGTCAGCAGGGCCGGTGTACTCGAAGCCCAGGCAACATCTCTGTTGGATGGGTTGGACGCGGCGCTTGTAAAAGGAGAACATGACGGAGGCGCCGGTCACCCCCTCCTTCTTCAGTGCATCGATGGCCTCCAGCAGCTCCTTGACTTGAATCATTTCCATGCCGGAGGGTTCAAGGTTCCATTCCCCCCTCACCACGGGCGGTTTGCTCGACTTCGTTGGCAGGGAGGGAGCATGGTTTTCGATGTAAAACCGGAGGTTTTTGCACCCAGGAAGGTTGGAGGGGAATCTATATGCCAGGTATTTTTCGCCGGCCTGCTGTCACAGTTGGATGCCGGCGCCCCCTACCACAGCGAGTTTTTTCGTGGTTGGCTGGGGCTTCACGCGGAAAAGGAAGCGGAATAGCTCCCAGTGGGGTTTAATTCCGAGAAATGCTTCACAAAAGTGGATGAAAATGGAGATGTGGCAGATGGAATTCGGGTTGAGGTGATGGAGCTCAAGCCCGTAGTAGTAAAGAAGGCCGCGGAAGAAAGAACAAGTGGGGAGGGCCAATCCCCGTTCGGCAAAATGGTAGAATGTGACGATTTCGTCGACATTCTCCATGGGGAAAGGTTCACGGAAAGAGGGGCGCCAGTTGACGAGATTTTTCTCTTGCAGCAACCCCTCGGAAACAAGTTTTTTCAGATTGTTGAGGGAGCACTTACTGTGTGTCCATTCCGCGGTTGTTGGTCCCGCATCCTTCTTCATTCCCTCGATCTCTGACTTCTTGGACGTCATCTTCGATGCGCCGGCCACGAGATGCTCGGGGGCTGCGGGGAGAGGGGCGGGGAGGTCGGGGTGGGAGTTTTTCTTGGGGGAAGGCGGCGGCGTTTGGCTCGGATTGGGGAATTTGGTGGCTCTTGATGGAATGCAGATTGAAAGCGTGGTTTTTTCCTACAGTTATCGCAGGGTTAAATAACCAGCGGAGTGGGGGAAAGTTACTGTTCTGAAGTTCAAGAGTCGTTTCGTGGAATATTCCGAAGATGAGGGGTCATTTGGTGATCTGATTAGATTGAATATTTGATTAATTATTTTTTCAGGGCTAATTAGCCCGAAAAAAGGGGTTTTTCGAATCTTTGGTCTAATTACATCATTTGTACCATCGCTTTGGTCTCTCCTTAACGTGTCATTGTTTAGCCTCTATGCCACGATTTTTGGACCCTTATCTCCAATTTTGTGGGATTTGAATTCAAGGGTCGGGGGCTGCGGGGTACGTGGCATCGACTACTTATTTTTCAAATTTCTTTGAAGGGTAAGGAAGACTACAAACAAGTGAGACCCTCAGCCTGATTCTCTGATTCAACCTAAGGCTCGGGGGCTACTCCATATGGAGTGCGATTTTGCAATCGCACACCATATCAGAAATAAATTCGGGGCGTGAGCACCTCATAGCTTCGATGCAGCCAAGCAAGTACTCGAAGAAGGACTTCAAGGTGAATCATCAAGAGAAGTCGAAGACTGCTTCGAAAGTACTCGATAAGCCTGCAGTACTCAGCTACGAAGAGCTCGGGGGCTTGTCAGACCCGGGGCCACCGGGCTGGGCATGTCACGAAGTTTAAGAGATTAAGCCCGTCTTATCTCTTATTCATTTTGTTTATCTCTTGTTTATCCCGTTTAAATAGGAGATAGAGCTAAACCGACATGGAGAGGATCTATTTGAGATCAGCTCTGGTGTGATCCCTTGACAGAGGTTGGTTAGCATCTTTGTAACTCTGACCTCTCGGGTATATAAGGGAGGTCAGGGACCCCCCCAAAACAGAAGATCATTAGGTCATTCTACACCAAAGAGAATACAAACCACCATACAGGACGTAGGGTGTTACGCTCCGTGCGGCCCGAACCTGTCTAAAGTCTTGTGTTCTTTGCACCTTCGAGTTCCTGATCTCGGCGTTCCCTCACCCAAAACTTACCACCTTGGGTATATCCCTCGGTGGGCAGCCGGTTAAACACTGACAATACCCTCAACCACATCCTCTTTAGTCTAATTCCGCACTTATGGTCTCACCAACCTAGCTTAATATTAGTGTTCTGTTACACCTAATTTTTGGAAATAGGTCTAATTTAGATAACCCCATCGGCTGTACTGTGACAGTTCATGTATTTGTAATGCTAGGCATATATTTTGTTAGTGTGAAATATGTGTTTGTTTGTATAAAGTTTATGAGTGTTGATGTGAAGTTTTTGAAAATTTAAAAGTACAAGTTAAAAGGGTATTTTTGTAATTACAGAAAAATCTAGGGTTGTTTTTGCAAAATGTATTTGGATTAGGGTAATTTCAAAATAAGTGAAAGTGGTTTTGTAAACATGTTTTCCTTGTTTTAACCCTTGTAAAAATATATATTTATTTATCCAAAAGTTTTATTGGAAATGTGTATGTTGAAGTATGTAAAAATTTTGGGTAAAGTGGTAAAAGCAAGGGTATTTATGTAATTTTATAAAAGTATAAGTTCTTTTACGCAAATATTTGATTTACAAAAGTAATTTTCAAAAGTTACTAGGGGCCAAATTATAAGAATGCAAGTAATCATGATAGCTTTGAAAACTTGCAATTAGGCCCAAGTTGTATGTAAAATATGTAACAAGGACAAATCTTTATGAAATTTAAAGTTAGTCCAAAGTTTCAAAATAAAGATGCATACTTTGAGTTTTGGAGTTCAAACCCTAAAGCAAAGTTGTAGAGCTTGAAAAGTTGTACAACTTTTATTTTGGACATTTCTTCATTTGAACCCTGTAACAGTGGGTAATTTTGGTTTTACTTTCAGACCCTTGAAGTTTTTGCAAATCACAAACAGGTCCTTGGCGCCCTCCTATTCCTCTTCCTCCTCTGGACGCCTCCTCTGTTCCTCTGCTCCACTGCCGCCGCCGCCAATTTCCTTAACTCCGGCGTCAGTGCAGGCCCCCTCGCCGCCCCCTCTCCACCCCGGGCGCTGCCTTATCTCTTCCCCGCGCTTATCCCTTCTCTCCCCCATCCATTCCTGTGCCGCCACGCACGGACTGCCGCCTGCCCGAGCAACCTGTGCAGCTCACCTGAGCCGCCGCCGTCGTTCCCCGACCGAGCGCCCCTCCCTTTCCCTCCTTTCCCTATAAATAGCATCCTTAGGACCCCCTGAAGCTAAACCCCCACTCCCCTTGCGCCATTTCCCTCGCCGGAGCACGGCACCAGTGCCGTCCCGCCGCCGCCCTTCGGCTCCACGCCGGCGACCATCTTTCCGGTCTCCCCAAGCCCGGCCGAGTCCCCAAACAAGTATGACGCGGTTCCCTCTCACTCCCCACCCCTTTTCCCTTGAGGATTCACCATCCCCATCGCCGGAATCGGGTTGAACCCGAGCTTACTCCGGCCGGCCATGGCAGGAGGGCATATCTGCGAGAGTTCAGTTTCTTCCAAGGGTTCAAATGAAAGTTTCAGCCCTTTCTTCCTTTCCAATGTGCTGAACTTTGAAAATTCCTAGCAAATCGTAGGAAATTCAAAAAAATGTGAAACCAGTTGCATATGAATCTTCATTTCAAATTCTATCACCTTTATTTTGTGACCATGTTGTGATAATGGATAGTTTGTGCTGTATTTAGAATAGAAGTGAAAGGATGATTGTTATTTCATGTGAGTGCTGTTTTTGACTTGTAAATTCAATAGAGAATTATAGAAAATTCCAAAAATTTCAAAACCAGTTTTGTTTGAAACTAGATTTTGAACTCTATAACCTCCATTAAATGAGTTTGACTTGAAACCAAATAGTTTTGAATCTATATTGAATCTAAGACATGAAAATGTAATGTCTTATCCGTAATTCCAATCTTTACCCTATAAGGTTAACTTTGTGATCATGATTTTTGATATACAAATTTCTATAGATGACATATAAAGTGATATAAAATCTTCAAATCTAAATTCATGATATAATTTCTTTTAAAATAATCATTTCAAACCATTCTGAGCAAAAATTTGTTAAGCATACCTTTTAAACTTTAATCAATTAGATCTCTTAATCATGAATTATGAAGTAATCTATTTTTAAATATTCAAAATCTTATAACATTCTTTACTCAAAAAGTTTAAAAATTCAAATTTAAATCTGAGTTTAACTCCAATTGATGTTTTAATATTTATCTTGGATTAGTTTAATTTATTTATAATACAATTAACTAAATCTTTTCAGTGAAGTTTATCCAATTAGATCTTTTAATCAAAATCTTTTAGATACACAATAAGCTGTGTTTAAGTTTTTGAAACTTTATAACTAATTACTTAGGGTTCACATTCAAATTTTAATTTAATTTAAAATTGAATACTTAATTTCTATTTTCAATTAAATTAATGCTTTAGTCATGGGATAATACTTATGATTCAAGGCTTAGATTCCTTTTTATGCCATGAGTGCTTGAATGTTAACCTTTTGGATTGTAGCTAATCTTTGAAGTATAACTTGTGTCCTTCTTGTTTAACCTTGTGTAAAAATTTTCAAGTCTTTTCCTGCTTTTTAGCTATGGAATTTAAGTGCCTTGTGTTGTAGTTGATGAATTGTTTGTTTGTAGATTTTAATCTTGCTAGGACCTTTTCTGTAAAATCAACACACCCCGGCCTTTATCGATCACATACCTTTAGGATACACTTATCGACTACATACCTATCGGCTAGGTACTCTGTCAAATTAAAATGTGAATCGGCTATGTGTGAACCTTTGTTAAGCAGCCGATTTATCTGAGTTTTTACACTAGATCTTAAGATTCTTGCTTTCGGCTAATCCAAGCTGATTTTAGTTGTTTTCCATATAGGTCAATTGTGTCCAATAACTTCTTAGTTTTCCAATCTTTACCGGCACACTTCTATCTGCCGATTTGTCGGCTAAGAAGTCAGTCACGTACAACCCATCAACTATACACCTATCGGCCACATTCTCGTTAGACTAGTTTCGCACTTGTGGTCTCACCAACCTAATTTAATATTAGTGTTCTGTTACACCTAATTCTTAAAATAAGTCTAACTTAGCTAACCCTATCGGCTGTACGGCACGCAAATGGTGTGTTGATGTAATCCAGCCGATGCAACCACACCTAGTTACCTAGGATAACCTTTAAGCACATCTCAGTTAAGACACAACTGCTTTAAGAAGCATCCCTCTGCTAAAGTGATCGATGTTTTCATCGATCAATTAGAAAACCAGTGCACCTGTCAATTGGCTATCCAGACCAAAGTACACAACCTTGAATCAGTAAGATCGCACAGTAGACACACCTCTGTTAGACATGACCAAAGCACAACCATCGGCTAAACCTGATGCATCCTCATCTGTTAAAGCCAAGACCTTTACACTAACCAATTAGATAACCGAACATGCTACTCAATGAAGTTAAAATAAATGTTTAAGGTAACCCACCTTGTTGCTTAACGTAACTAGTTACTTTGGTTGATACCCGATAAATGACTGCCCAGTACGGGGTAGTTAGGTTGTTTGTCGAAATGTAATTGTTCTTTTATTTGAATTGCAACGTTATCGTGAATTGAAATGAAAATGTATGCATCCATTGAACTCCATCTTGCATATCATGTAGACTCGATCTCTTCCGCCGACGGAAATTATCAGCTAATCCCGGAACCAAAAGGAGGTTATTCTGAAGATCCTAAGGATTTCGTCAGGGAATTCTCTGAAGGCCCGAACCAAAGTTCGGACGTTATTAACTTGACTAACCCCAGCCCCACCAGTAAAGGCAAGCCCCGGACATAACCTACTATTTTATTACACTGCAATCTATATCTATTTACGTATTCTATGCATTAAGTTCTTAGGAATTGCTTGAAACCCTAGTTGCATTTTCCTAGGAACCAATGTGATGATTACTAGTACTTGAGTCCGACTAGCTGCTATGCTAATAGGGCCGGTAGAAGTCGGGTGATTTCCTGTCACTCGCGCGATATAGGAGTTGTAATGATTACATTCCTGTTATCACTATAAGGATGCCGGACGGGAGTTTTGTGCGGTATCATGGTTGAGATGATGGGATTGGGTATACTTAGCCCATAACTAGACTTATGAAAGCTTATAATGGTTCTGGGTTTAGTTTCAGCTGAAAAGCGACAAAGAGTAGATCCTTAACTTCAAGTTTTAGCTTCCAGATTCCAGTTAATTATCCATTCTAGGTAAGCACCTATAACTAAGCAAGCATGGTATAATCTTTGGTCAAACATCATCTTTGATAACCATAATATTGCTCTTGTTACTCTATGTGGAAAAGGGATCAAGCAGTCTCAATCTTCGTGAGAAGCGGACGATTCAGAATCGAATTTTTCAACCTTGCAAGGTAAACCTAACTCACACGCTTGGAACACCAAAGGGTCATTCCAAAGCAACCGTTTGCCTTTCATTCCGACTCGTGGACAGGTCCACCACAAGCGATTGTAGGAACATACGCACATCACCCGTGCAGGACATACGTCTGTAGCGCGACTACAAAACCCGTATTCCTGGTTGCCCTTGCAACACGTATTTCCCCAATCGAACCAAGTAACCAAAAGAAGCAAATACATGTGGTGGGAGGTATGTCCACTCCTCGGGCCGATTGGCTACTAGGCTTACCGCTTACCCATAACTCACGGTATGTGGCTAGTACTTTCAAACACTTAACCCGCACTTCCACACACTGCGACCTTATCAGATTCATCAACACAGGCGGGGTATCATCTCAACCATGATACCGCACAAAACTCCCGTCCGGCATCCTTATAGTGATAACAGGAATGTAATCATTACAACTCCTATATCGCGCGAGTGACAGGAAATCACCCGACTTCTACCGGCCCTATTAGCAGAGCATCTAGTCGATATGACCTCAAGTGCAATACATTGGTTCCTAGGATTTATGCATCTAGGGTTTCAAGCAATTCCTAAGAACTTAATGCATAGAATACGTAAATAGATATAGATTGCAGTGTAATAAAATAGTAGGTTATGTCCGGGGCTTGCCTTTACTGGTGGGGCTGGGGTTAGTCAAGTTAATAACGTCCGAACTTTGGTTCGGGCCTTCAGAGAATTCCCTGACGAAATCCTTAGGATCTTCAGAATAACCTCCTTTTGGTTCCGGGATTAGCTGATAATTTCCGTCGGCGGAAGAGATCGAGTCTACATGATATGCAAGATGGAGTTCAATGGATGCATACATTTTCATTTCAATTCACGATAACGTTGCAATTCAAATAAAAGAACAATTACATTTCGACAAACAACCTAACTACCCCGTACTGGGCAGTCATTTATCGGGTATCAACCAAAGTAACTAGTTACGTTAAGCAACAAGGTGGGTTACCTTAAACATTTATTTTAACTTCATTGAGTAGCATGTTCGGTTATCTAATTGGTTAGTGTAAAGGTCTTGGCTTTAACAGATGAGGATGCATCAGGTTTAGCCGATGGTTGTGCTTTGGTCATGTCTAACAGAGGTGTGTCTACTGTGCGATCTTACTGATTCAAGGTTGTGTACTTTGGTCTGGATAGCCAATTGACAGGTGCACTGGTTTTCTAATTGATCGATGAAAACATCGATCACTTTAGCAGAGGGATGCTTCTTAAAGCAGTTGTGTCTTAACTGAGAGGTGAGTCCAGAGATACAATGCCAAAATAATTTACACCACAGGCAGTTATATTACAAAAATATACAAAATAACATTTGTTCTTGCTGAGGAGAGTTTATTACAATACCAGTTCAAGCTTTTGGTCAAAGCAGCGGAGTTTGAAAAGCGTAGTTAATATACACGACGTCATTACAGATATTATGCTAGCCCTGGCATAATATCACTCGACGGAGTCTGTGTTGGCCGGGGACGGATCCCATTCCACGGACCAACCATCAGGCAAAGGGTAAGGCCACGGTGTAATGAATGCTGGCTCATCAGAAGTGTTACCTGAAGTAAATCAACAAAGCAAGGCTGAGTATACTAATACTCAGCAAGACTTACCCGTATTTGGGTATATCTTAGCCCATAACTAGACTCATGCTGGCTTTTAGCTTTGGGTAGGGTTTTCAGCTGAAAAGTAACGAAGAGTAGATCCTTAAGTTCAATTTTTAGCTTTCAGATTCTAGTTGATTAACCATTCTAGGTAAGCACCTATAACTATTCAAACATGGTAGAAACTTTATTCAAACATCATCTTTGGTAATCACATAATTGCTCTTGTTACTCTATGTGATAAAGGGGATAAGCAGTCTCATACATCGTGAGAGGCGGACGATTCTGAATCGAGATTCAACCCTTGCAAGGTAAACCTAACACACACGCTTGGAACGCCACAGGGTCGTTCCGAAGCAACCGTTTGCCTTTCATTCCGACTCGTGGATCAGTGCCACCACAAGCGACTGCAGGTCATACGCACTACAAAAGTGCAGGATGTACGTCTGTAGCGCGACTACAAAACCCGTACTCCTGGTTGCCCAGCAACACATATGCCTGCACGTCGAACAAAGTAACCAAAAGAAGCAAATACATGTGGTGGGGGGGGTATGTCCACTCCTCGGGCCGATCGGTTACTAGGCTTACCGCTTACCATATTTCACGGCATGTGGCTAGTACTTTCAAATGCTTAGCCACCGCTACCACACACTGCGACCTTATCAATTCATCAACTCAGACGGGGTATCATCAACCATGATACCTCATAGAACTCCCGTCCGGCATCCTTATAGTGATAGCAGGAATGTAAACATTACAATTCCTATATCGCGCGGGTGACAGGAAATCACTCGACTTCTACCGGTCCTATGAGCAGAGCAGCTAGTCGAACTCTAGTTCTAGTGTTCAATACATTGGTTCCTAGAACAATGCAACTAAGGTTTCCAAACAACTCCTAAGAACCTAATGCATAAAGTATATAGAAATAATATAGGTTGCAGTGTAATAAAGTAGAGGTCATGTCCGGGGCTTGCCTTCGCTGGTGGGGTTGGGGTTAGTCAAAATATTTTCTTCCGAACCTTGGTTCGGGGCTTCAGAGAAATTCGTAACAAGAGTCCCGGGGTCTTCCAAACAAACTTCTTCTTGTTCTGGGATCAACTGATAATCCCCGTCAGCGAGAGTGGTCGAGTCTACATGAGATGCAAATTACAAGTTATGGAATGCCTTTACTTTTAGTTTACTTCCCGATAAAGTTGCAATCCAATATAAATAATATTTTATTTTGATATATTTCCCAATTACTGGTACTGGGCAGTCATTTATTGAGTACTAATAAATTTACTTAGATTCATTAAACAATAACTTTAGCTAGGTTAAGTGTTCAATTAGTAGCATGGAGCAGCAAGTGGTGGGGTTCCCATTAACAATTATATTAAAAGCTCTACATATTATCCTCTCAAGTTATATGATTTTTAAGTTACCATCACCTTCAAAATTAAATATATAATATCTAATTTAATTAACATCTAATTCATAGTTGAAAATTTGATAATATGTTGCACTAATACAAAACAGAACATTAATATATTTTCCATGATTTTTGAATATATGAAAGTGTGTGTATTATGTAAACTACACATTATTTCTAACAAAATCTATACAACAAGAAAATATTACTGGAGTACAAGATTAATTATTTTTCTTCATTTCTACATGTTAAAAGAAAATTATTGGCACTGGTTTTACTAATTTATCATTTTTCTATGAATTACTATGTAATTCTTAAGTCTACAAGCAATCAACTTTGATATTTAAATTAAGTCATTAATTATTCAAAAACTGAAGTCGACCCTTAAAACAAAGTTACAGATCTTTGTCTAAAGATTCCAACAAAAATTAGTTTACCATTTTATGATTTTTCCTTAAAGAGATATGGTATTTCTAAGTTAACAGCAAAAATTACATAAGGAGGTCCTTGGCTACTATTCCACTGAGTCTAGGGCTTTGCAAGAAACCCCCTGGGTTTCTTTTCCTTCTAACCCGAGGTCCCTGGGCTGGGAACCGAGCAGAGCAGAGCAGTGACGGCTGTGTTCCGGCGACGGTGGTCGCCGGCGGCGAGGTCCAAGGGCAGGAATCGGGTCAGGGGCTTACTGCGGTCGTGTTGAGCTACGTGTCGTGGACGAGGACGGCCGGAACAGTGAAGTTCGACTTGAGCCCGAGGTGACGGCGGAGGGGTCAACGGCGACGAGGGTGCTCCGACGATGAACGTCGGCCAACAACCTGCGCACGAGAACCAGTGAGTCGTGGGGAACGTGCACGTGTCATCAATTGGATGAATTCATGCTGGATCGAGGGAGTTCGACGGAGACCGAGGCGGCGGCGGCAAGGATGAACGCCGGCGAGCGTCGGGGAGGCGCTGTGGTGCACCCGAGGGTCAAGGGATGGGTCGAACAGCTTCAGGGGGATGATGTGGTTCTGTTAAGGGTGATGTGGTGGCTCGGGAGTACCTGCAACGAGCTGCCCACGGTGAGGCCGAGGGCGGCGGCGGATGGCGATCGTCGGCGACGAGGTTTCAACAGAAATTGGAGGACCACGAGTGGTCGGGAAGATTACAAGGGTTTCCAAAAGAGGTACGATAATTTAAATTCAGAGAAAAGATTACAAATTGTTAAAAACTATGGTTGTTAGCAGCGGATAACATACGCGATGATTACCATACGACGTTAAGACGAATGTCATGCTAAGCCCGAGCGCGACATCGCTCGATATCACCAGTGCTGGCCGGGGACGGGTCCCATTCCACGGACCAACCTTCTGGGAGAGCACAGGGCCAAGGCAAGGGAAGAGTAGGGTCTTCAAGACATCATCTGCAAAACATATAACTAGCAAGGCTGAGTATACTAATACTCAGCAAGGCTTACCCGGGATTGGGTATACTTAGCCCATAACTAGACTTATGAAAGCTTATAATGGTTCTAGGTTTAGTTTCAGCTGAAAAGCGACAAAGAGTAGATCCTTAACTTCAAGTTTTAGCTTCCAGATTCCAGTTAATTATCCATTCTAGGTAAGCACCTATAACTAAGCAAGCATGGTATAATCTTTGGTCAAACATCATCTTTGATAACCATAATATTGCTCTTGTTACTCTATGTGGAAAAGGGATCAAGCAGTCTCAATCTTCGTGAGAAGCGGACGATTCAGAATCGAATTTTTCAACCTTGCAAGGTAAACCTAACTCACACGCTTGGAACACCAAAGGGTCATTCCAAAGCAACCGTTTGCCTTTCATTCCGACTCGTGGACAGGTCCACCACAAGCGATTGTAGGAACATACGCACATCACCCGTGCAGGACATACGTCTGTAGCGCGACTACAAAACCCGTATTCCTGGTTGCCCTTGCAACACGTATTTCCCCAATCGAACCAAGTAACCAAAAGAAGCAAATACATGTGGTGGGAGGTATGTCCACTCCTCGGGCCGATTGGCTACTAGGCTTACCGCTTACCCATAACTCACGGTATGTGGCTAGTACTTTCAAACACTTAACCCGCACTTCCACACACTGCGACCTTATCAGATTCATCAACACAGACGGGGTATCATCTCAACCATGATACCGCACAAAACTCCCGTCCGGCATCCTTATAGTGATAACAGGAATGTAATCATTACAACTCCTATATCGCGCGAGTGACAGGAAATCACCCGACTTCTACCGGCCCTATTAGCAGAGCATCTAGTCGATATGACCTCAAGTGCAATACATTGGTTCCTAGGATTTATGCATCTAGGGTTTCAAGCAATTCCTAAGAACTTAATGCATAGAATACGTAAATAGATATAGATTGCAGTGTAATAAAATAGTAGGTTATGTCCGGGGCTTGCCTTTACTGGTGGGGCTGGGGTTAGTCAAGTTAATAACGTCCGAACTTTGGTTCGGGCCTTCAGAGAATTCCCTGACGAAATCCTTAGGATCTTCAGAATAACCTCCTTTTGGTTCCGGGATTAGCTGATAATTTCCGTCGGCGGAAGAGATCGAGTCTACATGATATGCAAGATGGAGTTCAATGGATGCATACATTTTCATTTCAATTCACGATAACGTTGCAATTCAAATAAAAGAACAATTACATTTCGACAAACAACCTAACTACCCCGTACTGGGCAGTCATTTATCGGGTATCAACCAAAGTAACTAGTTACGTTAAGCAACAAGGTGGGTTACCTTAAACATTTATTTTAACTTCATTGAGTAGCATGTTCGGTTATCTAATTGGTTAGTGTAAAGGTCTTGGCTTTAACAGATGAGGATGCATCAGGTTTAGCCGATGGTTGTGCTTTGGTCATGTCTAACAGAGGTGTGTCTACTGTGCGATCTTACTGATTCAAGGTTGTGTACTTTGGTCTGGATAGCCAATTGACAGGTGCACTGGTTTTCTAATTGATCGATGAAAACATCGATCACTTTAGCAGAGGGATGCTTCTTAAAGCAGTTGTGTCTTAACTGAGATGTGCTTAAAGGTTATCCTAGGTAACTAGGTGTGGTTGCATCGGCTGGATTACATCAACACACCATTTGCGTGCCGTACAGCCGATAGGGTTAGCTAAGTTAGACTTATTTCAAGAATTAGGTGTAACAGAACACTAATATTAAATTAGGTTGGTGAGACCACAAGTGCGAAACTAGTCTAACGAGAATGTGGCCGATAGGTGTATAGTTGATGGGTTGTACGTGACTGACTTCTTAGCCGACAAATCGGCAGATAGAAGTGTGCCGGTAAAGATTGGAAAACTAAGAAGTTATTGGACACAATTGACCTATATGGAAAACAACTAAAATCAGCTTGGATTAGCCGAAAGCAAGAATCTTAAGATCTAGTGTAAAAACTCAGATAAATCGGCTGCTTAACAAAGGTTCACACATAGCCGATTCACATTTTAATTTGACAGAGTACCTAGCCGATAGGTATGTAGTCGATAAGTGTATCCTAAAGGTATGTGATCGATAAAGGCCGGGGTGTGTTGATTTTACAGAAAAGGTCCTAGCAAGATTAAAATCTACAAACAAACAATTCATCAACTACAACACAAGGCACTTAAATTCCATAGCTAAAAAGCAGGAAAAGACTTGAAAATTTTTACACAAGGTTAAACAAGAAGGACACAAGTTATACTTCAAAGATTAGCTACAATCCAAAAGGTTAACATTCAAGCACTCATGGCATAAAAAGGAATCTAAGCCTTGAATCATAAGTATTATCCCATGACTAAAGCATTAATTTAATTGAAAATAGAAATTAAGTATTCAATTTTAAATTAAATTCAAATTTGAATGTGAACCCTAAGTAATTAGTTATAAAGTTTCGAAAACTTAAACACAGCTTATTGTGTATCTAAAAGATTTTGATTAAAAGATCTAATTGGATAAACTTCACTGAAAAGATTTAGTTAATTGTATTATAAATAAATTAAACTAATCCAAGATAAATATTAAAACATCAATTGGAGTTAAACTCAGATTTAAATTTGAATTTTTAAACTTTTTGAGTAAAGAATGTTATAAGATTTTGAATATTTAAAAATAGATTACTTCATAATTCATGATTAAGAGATCTAATTGATTAAAGTTTAAAAGGTATGCTTAACAAATTTTTGCTCAGAATGGTTTGAAATGATTATTTTAAAAGAAATTATATCATGAATTTAGATTTGAAGATTTTATATCACTTTATATGTCATCTATAGAAATTTGTATATCAAAAATCATGATCACAAAGTTAACCTTATAGGGTAAAGATTGGAATTACGGATAAGACATTACATTTTCATGTCTTAGATTCAATATAGATTCAAAACTATTTGGTTTCAAGTCAAACTCATTTAATGGAGGTTATAGAGTTCAAAATCTAGTTTCAAACAAAACTGGTTTTGAAATTTTTGGAATTTTCTATAATTCTCTATTGAATTTACAAGTCAAAAACAGCACTCACATGAAATAACAATCATCCTTTCACTTCTATTCTAAATACAGCACAAACTATCCATTATCACAGCATGGTCACAAAATAAAGGTGATAGAATTTGAAATGAAGATTCATATGCAACTGGTTTCACATTTTTTTGAATTTCCTACGATTTGCTAGGAATTTTCAAAGTTCAGCACATTGGAAAGGAAGAAAGGGCTGAAACTTTCATTTGAACCCTTGGAAGAAACTGAACTCTCGCAGATATGCCCTCCTGCCATGGCCGGCCGGAGTAAGCTCGGGTTCAACCCGATTCCGGCGATGGGGATGGTGAATCCTCAAGGGAAAAGGGGTGGGGAGTGAGAGGGAACCGCGTCATACTTGTTTGGGGACTCGGCCGGGCTTGGGGAGACCGGAAAGATGGTCGCCGGCGTGGAGCCGAAGGGCGGCGGCGGGACGGCACTGGTGCCGTGCTCCGGCGAGGGAAATGGCGCAAGGGGAGTGGGGGTTTAGCTTCAGGGGGTCCTAAGGATGCTATTTATAGGGAAAGGAGGGAAAGGGAGGGGCGCTCGGCCGGGGAACGACGGCGGCGGCTCAGGTGAGCTGCACAGGTTGCTCGGGCAGGCGGCAGTCCGTGCGTGGCGGCACAGGAATGGATGGGGGAGAGAAGGGATAAGCGCGGGGAAGAGATAAGGCAGCGCCCGGGGTGGAGAGGGGGCGGCGAGGGGGCCTGCACTGACGCCGGAGTTAAGGAAATTGGCGGCGGCGGCAGTGGAGCAGAGGAACAGAGGAGGCGTCCAGAGGAGGAAGAGGAATAGGAGGGCGCCAAGGACCTGTTTGTGATTTGCAAAAACTTCAAGGGTCTGAAAGTAAAACCAAAATTACCCACTGTTACAGGATTCAAATGAAGAAATGTCCAAAATAAAAGTTGTACAACTTTTCAAGCTCTACAACTTTGCTTTAGGGTTTGAACTCCAAAACTCAAAGTATGCATCTTTATTTTGAAACTTTGGACTAACTTTAAATTTCATAAAGATTTGTCCTTGTTACATATTTTACATACAACTTGGGCCTAATTGCAAGTTTTCAAAGCTATCATGATTACTTGCATTCTTATAATTTGGCCCCTAGTAACTTTTGAAAATTACTTTTGTAAATAAAATATTTGCGTAAAAGAACTTATACTTTTATAAAATTACATAAATACCCTTGCTTTTACCACTTTACCCAAAATTTTTACATACTTCAACATACACATTTCCAATAAAACTTTTGAATAAATAAATATATATTTTTGATTTTGAACTCTATAACCTCCATTAAATGAGTTTGACTTGAAACCAAATAGTTTTGAATCTATATTGAATCTAAGACATGAAAATGTAATGTCTTATCCGTAATTCCAATCTTTACCCTATAAGGTTAACTTTGTGATCATGATTTTTGATATACAAATTTCTATAGATGACATATAAAGTGATATAAAATCTTCAAATCTAAATTCATGATATAATTTCTTTTAAAATAATCATTTCAAACCATTCTGAGCAAAAATTTGTTAAGCATACCTTTTAAACTTTAATCAATTAGATCTCTTAATCATGAATTATGAAGTAATCTATTTTTAAATATTCAAAATCTTATAACATTCTTTACTCAAAAAGTTTAAAAATTCAAATTTAAATCTGAGTTTAACTCCAATTGATGTTTTAATATTTATCTTGGATTAGTTTAATTTATTTATAATACAATTAACTAAATCTTTTCAGTGAAGTTTATCCAATTAGATCTTTTAATCAAAATCTTTTAGATACACAATAAGCTGTGTTTAAGTTTTCGAAACTTTATAACTAATTACTTAGGGTTCACATTCAAATTTGAATTTAATTTAAAATTGAATACTTAATTTCTATTTTCAATTAAATTAATGCTTTAGTCATGGGATAATACTTATGATTCAAGGCTTAGATTCCTTTTTATGCCATGAGTGCTTGAATGTTAACCTTTTGGATTGTAGCTAATCTTTGAAGTATAACTTGTGTCCTTCTTGTTTAACCTTGTGTAAAAATTTTCAAGTCTTTTCCTGCTTTTTAGCTATGGAATTTAAGTGCCTTGTGTTGTAGTTGATGAATTGTTTGTTTGTAGATTTTAATCTTGCTAGGACCTTTTCTGTAAAATCAACACACCCCGGCCTTTATCGATCACATACCTTTAGGATACACTTATCGACTACATACCTATCGGCTAGGTACTCTGTCAAATTAAAATGTGAATCGGCTATGTGTGAACCTTTGTTAAGCAGCCGATTTATCTGAGTTTTTACACTAGATCTTAAGATTCTTGCTTTCGGCTAATCCAAGCTGATTTTAGTTGTTTTCCATATAGGTCAATTGTGTCCAATAACTTCTTAGTTTTCCAATCTTTACCGGCACACTTCTATCTGCCGATTTGTCGGCTAAGAAGTCAGTCACGTACAACCCATCAACTATACACCTATCGGCCACATTCTCGTTAGACTAGTTTCGCACTTGTGGTCTCACCAACCTAATTTAATATTAGTGTTCTGTTACACCTAATTCTTGAAATAAGTCTAACTTAGCTAACCCTATCGGCTGTACGGCACGCAAATGGTGTGTTGATGTAATCCAGCCGATGCAACCACACCTAGTTACCTAGGATAACCTTTAAGCACATCTCAGTTAAGACACAACTGCTTTAAGAAGCATCCCTCTGCTAAAGTGATCGATGTTTTCATCGATCAATTAGAAAACCAGTGCACCTGTCAATTGGCTATCCAGACCAAAGTACACAACCTTGAATCAGTAAGATCGCACAGTAGACACACCTCTGTTAGACATGACCAAAGCACAACCATCGGCTAAACCTGATGCATCCTCATCTGTTAAAGCCAAGACCTTTACACTAACCAATTAGATAACCGAACATGCTACTCAATGAAGTTAAAATAAATGTTTAAGGTAACCCACCTTGTTGCTTAACGTAACTAGTTACTTTGGTTGATACCCGATAAATGACTGCCCAGTACGGGGTAGTTAGGTTGTTTGTCGAAATGTAATTGTTCTTTTATTTGAATTGCAACGTTATCGTGAATTGAAATGAAAATGTATGCATCCATTGAACTCCATCTTGCATATCATGTAGACTCGATCTCTTCCGCCGACGGAAATTATCAGCTAATCCCGGAACCAAAAGGAGGTTATTCTGAAGATCCTAAGGATTTCGTCAGGGAATTCTCTGAAGGCCCGAACCAAAGTTCGGACGTTATTAACTTGACTAACCCCAGCCCCACCAGTAAAGGCAAGCCCCGGACATAACCTACTATTTTATTACACTGCAATCTATATCTATTTACGTATTCTATGCATTAAGTTCTTAGGAATTGCTTGAAACCCTAGTTGCATTTTCCTAGGAACCAATGTGATGATTACTAGTACTTGAGTCCGACTAGCTGCTATGCTAATAGGGCCGGTAGAAGTCGGGTGATTTCCTGTCACTCGCGCGATATAGGAGTTGTAATGATTACATTCCTGTTATCACTATAAGGATGCCGGACGGGAGTTTTGTGCGGTATCATGGTTGAGATGATGGGATTGGGTATACTTAGCCCATAACTAGACTTATGAAAGCTTATAATGGTTCTGGGTTTAGTTTCAGCTGAAAAGCGACAAAGAGTAGATCCTTAACTTCAAGTTTTAGCTTCCAGATTCCAGTTAATTATCCATTCTAGGTAAGCACCTATAACTAAGCAAGCATGGTATAATCTTTGGTCAAACATCATCTTTGATAACCATAATATTGCTCTTGTTACTCTATGTGGAAAAGGGATCAAGCAGTCTCAATCTTCGTGAGAAGCGGACGATTCAGAATCGAATTTTTCAACCTTGCAAGGTAAACCTAACTCACACGCTTGGAACACCAAAGGGTCATTCCAAAGCAACCGTTTGCCTTTCATTCCGACTCGTGGACAGGTCCACCACAAGCGATTGTAGGAACATACGCACATCACCCGTGCAGGACATACGTCTGTAGCGCGACTACAAAACCCGTATTCCTGGTTGCCCTTGCAACACGTATTTCCCCAATCGAACCAAGTAACCAAAAGAAGCAAATACATGTGGTGGGAGGTATGTCCACTCCTCGGGCCGATTGGCTACTAGGCTTACCGCTTACCCATAACTCACGGTATGTGGCTAGTACTTTCAAACACTTAACCCGCACTTCCACACACTGCGACCTTATCAGATTCATCAACACAGGCGGGGTATCATCTCAACCATGATACCGCACAAAACTCCCGTCCGGCATCCTTATAGTGATAACAGGAATGTAATCATTACAACTCCTATATCGCGCGAGTGACAGGAAATCACCCGACTTCTACCGGCCCTATTAGCAGAGCATCTAGTCGATATGACCTCAAGTGCAATACATTGGTTCCTAGGATTTATGCATCTAGGGTTTCAAGCAATTCCTAAGAACTTAATGCATAGAATACGTAAATAGATATAGATTGCAGTGTAATAAAATAGTAGGTTATGTCCGGGGCTTGCCTTTACTGGTGGGGCTGGGGTTAGTCAAGTTAATAACGTCCGAACTTTGGTTCGGGCCTTCAGAGAATTCCCTGACGAAATCCTTAGGATCTTCAGAATAACCTCCTTTTGGTTCCGGGATTAGCTGATAATTTCCGTCGGCGGAAGAGATCGAGTCTACATGATATGCAAGATGGAGTTCAATGGATGCATACATTTTCATTTCAATTCACGATAACGTTGCAATTCAAATAAAAGAACAATTACATTTCGACAAACAACCTAACTACCCCGTACTGGGCAGTCATTTATCGGGTATCAACCAAAGTAACTAGTTACGTTAAGCAACAAGGTGGGTTACCTTAAACATTTATTTTAACTTCATTGAGTAGCATGTTCGGTTATCTAATTGGTTAGTGTAAAGGTCTTGGCTTTAACAGATGAGGATGCATCAGGTTTAGCCGATGGTTGTGCTTTGGTCATGTCTAACAGAGGTGTGTCTACTGTGCGATCTTACTGATTCAAGGTTGTGTACTTTGGTCTGGATAGCCAATTGACAGGTGCACTGGTTTTCTAATTGATCGATGAAAACATCGATCACTTTAGCAGAGGGATGCTTCTTAAAGCAGTTGTGTCTTAACTGGTACGACGGCGAGGAGGTGGCGGCCGGAGATGGCTCGGGCACGTCGTGGCGCGCGTGGGAGAAGCCACCAGGGGAGAGGAAAGAAGTCGAGACCGGGAGGGGAGGACGCGTGGATGAGTTCTGCAGCTGGAGGTGGCGCTCGGGGCACGGGATCGACGGCGAGCGGCGGTGGCAGGAGTGGCGCAGAGAGGGAAGCGGCGCTTGCCAGAGGAAGCCGAAGCAGGGGGTGTCAGGAGGACTAATTAGTAAATTCCAAAGAGTTCAGGGACCCCACTGTAATCTAAAATTTTCCTACTGCTACAAAAGTCAAATAGAAAAGTGCTCAACATGAAAGTTGTAGAGAATTTTAAATCCTACAAGATTGCTTTAGGGTTCAAGTTCCAAATTTCAAAGAATAAAGTTTTATTTTAAACTTTAGAGCACCATTCAAATTATACACTTTGTCTTGTAATTCAAACAATTTGCTTTAATGCTTAGGGTCTTTTTGCAAGTTTTCCTGCAGTCATCATTACTAGTTCTTTTTACACTTTAGTCCTTAGGTAAGATTGAGTTTTACTTTTATCTTTTACCATTTCACATGTAAATCCTTATATGTTTGTAATAATTACTTAAAGGTCCTTAATTTCATATTAAGCCTATTTCCCTTAGTGTTTATTTATCTTTTGCTCTTTTCTTTTCTATAACCATCTGAAATTTGACACTTAGGATCATTTCCACATACTTGCACATGAAAATTTATAAGACTTATAATTTACAAATGTACCCTTATTGCTTTGTACACTTGTATACACTATATCCTGCTTACATATATCCTAGGTAACACCTAGGATATCCTAGGTAACACCTAGTTACCTAGGATAACCTTTAAGCACATCTCAGTTAAGACACAACTGCTTTAAGAAGCATCCCTCTGCTAAAGTGATCGATGTTTTCATCGATCAATTAGAAAACCAGTGCACCTGTCAATTGGCTATCCAGACCAAAGTACACAACCTTGAATCAGTAAGATCGCACAGTAGACACACCTCTGTTATACATGACCAAAGCACAACCATCGGCTAAACCTGATGCATCCTCATCTGTTAAAGCCAAGACCTTTACACTAACCAATTAGATAACCGAACATGCTACTCAATGAAGTTAAAATAAATGTTTAAGGTAACCCACCTTGTTGCTTAACGTAACTAGTTACTTTGGTTGATACCCGATAAATGACTGCCCAGTACGGGGTAGTTAGGTTGTTTGTCGAAATGTAATTGTTCTTTTATTTGAATTGCAACGTTATCGTGAATTGAAATGAAAATGTATGCATCCATTGAACTCCATCTTGCATATCATGTAGACTCGATCTCTTCCGCCGACGGAAATTATCAGCTAATCCCGGAACCAAAAGGAGGTTATTCTGAAGATCCTAAGGATTTCGTCAGGGAATTCTCTGAAGGCCCGAACCAAAGTTCGGACGTTATTAACTTGACTAACCCCAGCCCCACCAGTAAAGGCAAGCCCCGGACATAACCTACTATTTTATTACACTGCAATCTATATCTATTTACGTATTCTATGCATTAAGTTCTTAGGAATTGCTTGAAACCCTAGATGCATAAATCCTAGGAACCAATGTATTGCACTTGAGGTCATATCGACTAGATGCTCTGCTAATAGGGCCGGTAGAAGTCGGGTGATTTCCTGTCACTCGCGCGATATAGGAGTTGTAATGATTACATTCCTGTTATCACTATAAGGATGCCGGACGGGAGTTTTGTGCGGTATCATGGTTGAGATGATACCCCGTCTGTGTTGATGAATCTGATAAGGTCGCAGTGTGTGGAAGTGCGGGTTAAGTGTTTGAAAGTACTAGCCACATACCGTGAGTTATGGGTAAGCGGTAAGCCTAGTAGCCAATCGGCCCGAGGAGTGGACATACCTCCCACCACATGTATTTGCTTCTTTTGGTTACTTGGTTCGATTGGGGAAATACGTGTTGCAAGGGCAACCAGGAATACGGGTTTTGTAGTCGCGCTACAGACGTATGTCCTGCACGGGTGATGTGCGTATGTTCCTACAATCGCTTGTGGTGGACCTGTCCACGAGTCGGAATGAAAGGCAAACGGTTGCTTTGGAATGACCCTTTGGTGTTCCAAGCGTGTGAGTTAGGTTTACCTTGCAAGGTTGAAAAATTCGATTCTGAATCGTCCGCTTCTCACGAAGATTGAGACTGCTTGATCCCTTTTCCACATAGAGTAACAAGAGCAATATTATGGTTATCAAAGATGATGTTTGACCAAAGATTATACCATGCTTGCTAGGTTAACTTAGAGTTAAGATAGTCTTTTGTGAATCAACTGGATTGGATTATGTTTGAGCTCTATCACCGATCCTAGCTGGACCGCCAAATCAAACCCTTGATTTTGCTTTGAATCTGTTTCGATAGAACCATTGAACTTCTCTTTGATGGTTAAACCTTGATAATTATCATCAAATCCTTCAATTCACCATATAGTGATCTATCCTCTCCTGATGTTGTACCTTATCTTGTTGGCTATTCTGGTTACAACATCCGAAAATTTGTACCTTCGATTTTTGCTCAGATGACTTTAAAAAAAAAGAGAGAGAGACAATAGTTACTTTTTGGAATAACATTCTCACGACAAAAGTCATGCATCATAACATAGACCATTTTGGTCAATGCATGGTGTTGCACCATCATCGCAATCATACATCCCAATAGTGCATCCCAATCATGGTTACATATCGAGCATTGCACTTTAAATTGGAGCATTTATTCGTTATTCCTTGATTGCATCGATATATAAATAGGCATGTTTTGCAATCAACATCATTTAAAATCATTCAGGTAATAAACTCTGAGCAAGAATATTTCAAACAACACTTTGTCAATCTCTTGTACTATCCTCACTTGCGAATCATAAGTTCTGTAATGAATGTCATCGACATTTATCGTTTTCATGATTGATCTCAATTCTATGAGAATTTGATCACCTTTCTTTCTTGTCAAACTCATCCATGTACAATCTATCCATGCTCTCGTTATACTCATCTTACTACACTTCAACGGTTTCTACCATCAGCATCAACCTTCTCTGGTGTGATTGTTTTCTGCTGCTTTTGATGGGTGATTTGCTTCTCTTCCCTTAAAAGTCTTTCGTTCGAATCTCGGGACGAGATTCTTTTTAGGGGGGAGGGCTGTGACAGTTCATGTATTTGTAATGCTAGGCATATATTTTGTTAGTGTGAAATATGTGTTTGTTTGTATAAAGTTTATGAGTGTTGATGTGAAGTTTTTGAAAATTTAAAAGTACAAGTTAAAAGGGTATTTTTGTAATTACAGAAAAATCTAGGGTTGTTTTTGCAAAATGTATTTGGATTAGGGTAATTTCAAAATAAGTGAAAGTGGTTTTGTAAACATGTTTTCCTTGTTTTAACCCTTGTAAAAATATATATTTATTTATCCAAAAGTTTTATTGGAAATGTGTATGTTGAAGTATGTAAAAATTTTGGGTAAAGTGGTAAAAGCAAGGGTATTTATGTAATTTTATAAAAGTATAAGTTCTTTTACGCAAATATTTGATTTACAAAAGTAATTTTCAAAAGTTACTAGGGGCCAAATTATAAGAATGCAAGTAATCATGATAGCTTTGAAAACTTGCAATTAGGCCCAAGTTGTATGTAAAATATGTAACAAGGACAAATCTTTATGAAATTTAAAGTTAGTCCAAAGTTTCAAAATAAAGATGCATACTTTGAGTTTTGGAGTTCAAACCCTAAAGCAAAGTTGTAGAGCTTGAAAAGTTGTACAACTTTTATTTTGGACATTTCTTCATTTGAACCCTGTAACAGTGGGTAATTTTGGTTTTACTTTCAGACCCTTGAAGTTTTTGCAAATCACAAACAGGTCCTTGGCGCCCTCCTATTCCTCTTCCTCCTCTGGACGCCTCCTCTGTTCCTCTGCTCCACTGCCGCCGCCGCCAATTTCCTTAACTCCGGCGTCAGTGCAGGCCCCCTCGCCGCCCCCTCTCCACCCCGGGCGCTGCCTTATCTCTTCCCCGCGCTTATCCCTTCTCTCCCCCATCCATTCCTGTGCCGCCACGCACGGACTGCCGCCTGCCCGAGCAACCTGTGCAGCTCACCTGAGCCGCCGCCGTCGTTCCCCGGCCGAGCGCCCCTCCCTTTCCCTCCTTTCCCTATAAATAGCATCCTTAGGACCCCCTGAAGCTAAACCCCCACTCCCCTTGCGCCATTTCCCTCGCCGGAGCACGGCACCAGTGCCGTCCCGCCGCCGCCCTTCGGCTCCACGCCGGCGACCATCTTTCCGGTCTCCCCAAGCCCGGCCGAGTCCCCAAACAAGTATGACGCGGTTCCCTCTCACTCCCCACCCCTTTTCCCTTGAGGATTCACCATCCCCATCGCCGGAATCGGGTTGAACCCGAGCTTACTCCGGCCGGCCATGGCAGGAGGGCATATCTGCGAGAGTTCAGTTTCTTCCAAGGGTTCAAATGAAAGTTTCAGCCCTTTCTTCCTTTCCAATGTGCTGAACTTTGAAAATTCCTAGCAAATCGTAGGAAATTCAAAAAAATGTGAAACCAGTTGCATATGAATCTTCATTTCAAATTCTATCACCTTTATTTTGTGACCATGCTGTGATAATGGATAGTTTGTGCTGTATTTAGAATAGAAGTGAAAGGATGATTGTTATTTCATGTGAGTGCTGTTTTTGACTTGTAAATTCAATAGAGAATTATAGAAAATTCCAAAAATTTCAAAACCAGTTTTGTTTGAAACTAGATTTTGAACTCTATAACCTCCATTAAATGAGTTTGACTTGAAACCAAATAGTTTTGAATCTATATTGAATCTAAGACATGAAAATGTAATGTCTTATCCGTAATTCCAATCTTTACCCTATAAGGTTAACTTTGTGATCATGATTTTTGATATACAAATTTCTATAGATGACATATAAAGTGATATAAAATCTTCAAATCTAAATTCATGATATAATTTCTTTTAAAATAATCATTTCAAACCATTCTGAGCAAAAATTTGTTAAGCATACCTTTTAAACTTTAATCAATTAGATCTCTTAATCATGAATTATGAAGTAATCTATTTTTAAATATTCAAAATCTTATAACATTCTTTACTCAAAAAGTTTAAAAATTCAAATTTAAATCTGAGTTTAACTCCAATTGATGTTTTAATATTTATCTTGGATTAGTTTAATTTATTTATAATACAATTAACTAAATCTTTTCAGTGAAGTTTATCCAATTAGATCTTTTAATCAAAATCTTTTAGATACACAATAAGCTGTGTTTAAGTTTTCGAAACTTTATAACTAATTACTTAGGGTTCACATTCAAATTTGAATTTAATTTAAAATTGAATACTTAATTTCTATTTTCAATTAAATTAATGCTTTAGTCATGGGATAATACTTATGATTCAAGGCTTAGATTCCTTTTTATGCCATGAGTGCTTGAATGTTAACCTTTTGGATTGTAGCTAATCTTTGAAGTATAACTTGTGTCCTTCTTGTTTAACCTTGTGTAAAAATTTTCAAGTCTTTTCCTGCTTTTTAGCTATGGAATTTAAGTGCCTTGTGTTGTAGTTGATGAATTGTTTGTTTGTAGATTTTAATCTTGCTAGGACCTTTTCTGTAAAATCAACACACCCCGGCCTTTATCGATCACATACCTTTAGGATACACTTATCGACTACATACCTATCGGCTAGGTACTCTGTCAAATTAAAATGTGAATCGGCTATGTGTGAACCTTTGTTAAGCAGCCGATTTATCTGAGTTTTTACACTAGATCTTAAGATTCTTGCTTTCGGCTAATCCAAGCTGATTTTAGTTGTTTTCCATATAGGTCAATTGTGTCCAATAACTTCTTAGTTTTCCAATCTTTACCGGCACACTTCTATCTGCCGATTTGTCGGCTAAGAAGTCAGTCACGTACAACCCATCAACTATACACCTATCGGCCACATTCTCGTTAGACTAGTTTCGCACTTGTGGTCTCACCAACCTAATTTAATATTAGTGTTCTGTTACACCTAATTCTTGAAATAAGTCTAACTTAGCTAACCCTATCGGCTGTACGGCACGCAAATGGTGTGTTGATGTAATCCAGCCGATGCAACCACACCTAGTTACCTAGGATAACCTTTAAGCACATCTCAGTTAAGACACAACTGCTTTAAGAAGCATCCCTCTGCTAAAGTGATCGATGTTTTCATCGATCAATTAGAAAACCAGTGCACCTGTCAATTGGCTATCCAGACCAAAGTACACAACCTTGAATCAGTAAGATCGCACAGTAGACACACCTCTGTTAGACATGACCAAAGCACAACCATCGGCTAAACCTGATGCATCCTCATCTGTTAAAGCCAAGACCTTTACACTAACCAATTAGATAACCGAACATGCTACTCAATGAAGTTAAAATAAATGTTTAAGGTAACCCACCTTGTTGCTTAACGTAACTAGTTACTTTGGTTGATACCCGATAAATGACTGCCCAGTACGGGGTAGTTAGGTTGTTTGTCGAAATGTAATTGTTCTTTTATTTGAATTGCAACGTTATCGTGAATTGAAATGAAAATGTATGCATCCATTGAACTCCATCTTGCATATCATGTAGACTCGATCTCTTCCGCCGACGGAAATTATCAGCTAATCCCGGAACCAAAAGGAGGTTATTCTGAAGATCCTAAGGATTTCGTCAGGGAATTCTCTGAAGGCCCGAACCAAAGTTCGGACGTTATTAACTTGACTAACCCCAGCCCCACCAGTAAAGGCAAGCCCCGGACATAACCTACTATTTTATTACACTGCAATCTATATCTATTTACGTATTCTATGCATTAAGTTCTTAGGAATTGCTTGAAACCCTAGATGCATAAATCCTAGGAACCAATGTATTGCACTTGAGGTCATATCGACTAGATGCTCTGCTAATAGGGCCGGTAGAAGTCGGGTGATTTCCTGTCACTCGCGCGATATAGGAGTTGTAATGATTACATTCCTGTTATCACTATAAGGATGCCGGACGGGAGTTTTGTGCGGTATCATGGTTGAGATGATACCCCGTCTGTGTTGATGAATCTGATAAGGTCGCAGTGTGTGGAAGTGCGGGTTAAGTGTTTGAAAGTACTAGCCACATACCGTGAGTTATGGGTAAGCGGTAAGCCTAGTAGCCAATCGGCCCGAGGAGTGGACATACCTCCCACCACATGTATTTGCTTCTTTTGGTTACTTGGTTCGATTGGGGAAATACGTGTTGCAAGGGCAACCAGGAATACGGGTTTTGTAGTCGCGCTACAGACGTATGTCCTGCACGGGTGATGTGCGTATGTTCCTACAATCGCTTGTGGTGGACCTGTCCACGAGTCGGAATGAAAGGCAAACGGTTGCTTTGAAATGACCCTTTGGTGTTCCAAGCGTGTGAGTTAGGTTTACCTTGCAAGGTTGAAAAATTCGATTCTGAATCGTCCGCTTCTCACGAAGATTGAGACTGCTTGATCCCTTTTCCACATAGAGTAACAAGAGCAATATTATGGTTATCAAAGATGATGTTTGACCAAAGATTATACCATGCTTGCTTAGTTATAGGTGCTTACCTAGAATGGATAATTAACTGGAATCTGGAAGCTAAAACTTGAAGTTAAGG